>NC_056575.1:1608812-1678812 GCF_018340385.1 Cyprinus carpio
GTTTTGTTTTTTTTTTTGTGTTTTCTGGATTGATTGTTTTTTTTTTATGTAATTTAAGGTGTTTGTTTTTTTGGTTTTTTGTGTTTTGTTTGTGTGTTGTTTTTTTTTGTTTTTGTTTTTTTTTGTTTGTGTTTTTGTTTTTGTGATTGTTTTTTTGGTTTTTTTGTTTTTTTTTGTTTTTGTGTTTTGTGTTTTGTTTTTTTTTGGTTTTGTGTTTTTGTTTTTGTTTTGTGTTTTTTGTTGTTATGTTTTTTGGTTTTGTTTTGTGGTGTTTTTTTTTTGTTTTGATTTGTTATTGTTTTGATGTGTATGTTTGTGTTTTGATGCATGTTATTGTTTTGATGTGTTTTGTGATGAAGTGTGTCTTTGTGTTTTGATGCATGTTATTGTTTTGATGTGTTTTTTGTGTTTTTGATTGCATTTTATTTTAGTGTTGATTGTTTTGGTGTTTTTTGTTGTATGATTTGTTGTTTTGATTTTGTTATTGTTTTGATGTGTAGTTTTGTGTTTTGATGATGTTATTGTTTTGATGTGTGTTTTTTTTTTTTATGTGTTGTGTTTTTGTTTTTGATGCATGTTGTTGTTTTGATTGTTTAGTTGTGTTGTTTGATTTGGTTTGTTATTGTTTTGATGTGTTTTGTGGTGTGTTTTTTTTTTTTGTTTTGTGTTGTTTTTTTTTTTTTTGTTTTTTGTGTTTTGATGCATGTTATTGTTTTGATTTGTTTTGTGTTGAAGTGTGTCTTTGTGTTTTGATGCATTGTTGTTTTTTTGTTGTTTTTTGATGTGTTTTGTGATAAAGTGTGTCTTTGTGTTTTGATGCATGTTATTGTTTTGATGTGTTTTTGTGTTTTGATGCATGTTATTGTTTTGGTGTGTTTTTTGTGTTTTGATGCATGTTATTGTTTTGATTTGTTTTGTGTTGAAGTGTGTCTGTGTTTTGATGCATGTTATTGTTTTGATGTGTTTTTTTGTGTTTTGATCCATGTTATTGTTTTGATGTGTTTTTGTGTTTTGACATCAGTATTTGTGTTTTTATGATTGTGTTATGTTTTGTCGTGTAAATGTGTCTCACCTGTTTCTCCAGTTTCTGCTGTCTGAGGTTCAGACTGTCGTCCTCCAGTGTGCTGAAACACAACAAACAACATTAAAAACCCTTTAACAACACACACACACACACACACTTACACCATTTCATTCAGTAGATAAGTTCATAATATTCACTAAAGGCTGAATCTAAAACACATCATTTGACATGCTGAGAGACTGAACGCTGCATTGTGAGTGATTTCACTGGCATCAGTCATCTATCAGTCATTGTGTTGCTAGGCAACTGAAAGGCACACAAATGAAAGAAAATCAATTTCTCGCAAACAGTCTCATGTACACACATCTACACATGACTACGTGTCTAAAAATACACACCCACACCCACATAAACACTCACACCGCAGAGACCGGAGAAACATTACAGGCCTGCGTTAAAAGAATAAATATGAAGCTCGTATTTTTGATTAAAGCGTCATAGTATAAAGTAGTGAGCTTGTTGTACCTGGTCATGGCGGTGGACGTGAAGCTGGAAGAACTGGAGGGTCTTTGTTTCCATGGCGATGACAGACGGACGCAGCGGAGAGAAACACAAGAGAGGAAGAGCCGGTGATGAAGATGACGAACACACACCTGAATGAATGTTTCATGCTCACGGAGGTAAAGTGACACACAAGCTGTCTGATGTGACACCTGTGTCACCGCGGTTACCAGCGTTAACATGACAACCAGAGGTAACACCCCACAAACACACACACACTCTGACAGATGCTCTCCAAGAAAGAAAGAAAGAAAGGAATACAAGTGTTGAGCGGAAACTTCAGCTCTCGGTGGATCTGAAGATCTCAGAGGAGCAAAACATCAAACAACACAAATCTGACCACACTCCGTCCATCTATCATTCAATATTTATATCTACCGATCTATCTATATCTATCTAGGAAAGAAAGAAAGAAAGAAAGAGAGATCAAATGGATGAAATGAAGCAGTAATAAGGCAGTGTTGTGTGAGGGATGTGTGTGATAGCTATCATTTGCTCTCTTTTTATCTATCTATCCATGCATCCATCATTACATCCATGTATACATCTATAATTCCATGCATCCATCCATCCAACTATATCTATCTATCTATCCATCCATATATGCATCCATTAGACTTGTGCCGATATTCGGTAATGCGATCGCGGTAATGAATAGGCACGGTATTGTTATCGTGGGCACTTCTAAATACCGTGAATAATTATATATTAAAAAAATTTCTGAATTTGGAATGCATTTTAAGAATATTTTTCCCATCAACTGCTCAAAATGCACAACACCGCTGTATGCTGCTTGAAAGAAGCATGTGCTCTGATGTAAACAGGCACGTAAGAGAAGCACATGGAGGAACACGTGAGAGACGCACTGAATGAAAGCACTTTCACTCTCTGACAGCAGATGGCGCTAAACTGCAGCCCTTACCCTGTAAACCCCATAAATAAAGCAGCTGCTACTTTCTAAACCATTTTTAAATAATTTTAAATAGCGATTCAGATTTGTGGATTTGCTATGGTGTTCATCACAGAGCCAAATACTTTAATATTTAGACTTAATAGGCTATTTATTTTCAAACTTTTTTTTTTAATCTGGACTACAACATGCCCTAGATATTGTTTGAAAGTGTTTTGATTCTTTATTGTTCATTCACACTTTACATTAGGGCTTTTTTTGTTAACAAACTGCCAATGAAAAATTCTTCTGAACATTTATTAATCTTAGGTATTCCAATATTTAATAACACATTGTTAAAATTGAAAGTTGCAACTGTGTTATTTAATGAGCTAACATTAACTAAGACTTGTATTTTTTTTAACAAAGATTAATAACTTCTATAGCAAATGTAGCTATTGCTCATTGTTAAGCTGTGCATTTATTGAATGAGCACTATGCGATGTCCGAACTGATTACAACTATATTTTATGTATTGCACTATATTTTATGTAAAATCATTTTAATCTAGACTGTCTTAAATTTCTTTTTAAGTCAATTTTTAAATCATTTTCAAAGTTCTTAAATTGCTTGTTTTATTTTTGAGGTTATTTTTCTTCATGATTTTTTTTTTTACTTTCTTTTATGTAAAGCACTTTGAATTACCATTGTGTACAAAATGTGCTATATAAATAAACTTGACTTGTGTTAATGCATTAACTAAGGTTAACTAATGAGGTCTTATTGTAAAGTGATACTTATTGGTCTTGATAGTTCTTTTGCACTTTAATTTGTAAAACTTTTAACTTTATATATTTTTTTCTGTATTGCTTTATTGTATTTAAATGTTCAGTTATTTTTTCCTATAAGAAAAAAGCTATTTAACCTGTTTTACTGTATTATGACCACTTTTTTTAAACTAAATTTCAATACCGTGATAATACCGTATACCGTGACAAAACATTATCAATTAATCGCAACAGGAAAATTTGATACCGGCATATCCCTAGCATCCATCCATTTGTACCTTGTGTAATATTTTTAGGAATCAATCACAGCAAAACGTGTTTTCCCGTCAATGTTTATGATGTCAATAAACCCTGCATCCATCCATCCATTCATTTATACGCATTTACTTAACATTCTACCATCATTATAGAGGAAAAAATGTCCACACTGGGAAACAACAGCAGCGTCATTCAGAAAATGAATCACTGTGAGCTTAATGACTGCAAACACACCTGACAAACACACAACCGAGTGACTGACCTCTATATGAAACAAAAGCTTTGAATACGAAGCCTCTGTTTGTCTGTCTCTCGTGTGTGTGTGTGTGTGTGTGTGTGTGTGTGTGTGTGTGTGTGTGTGTGGTGTGTGTGTGTGTGTGTGTGTGTGTGTGTGTGTGTGTGTGTGTGTGTGTGTGTACCTGTATGACCAGCGGCTGTAAGCGGGCTGAGAAGAGCTCTTCACCGTCTCCATGTCAAGTGTGTGTGTGTGAGTGAGTGAGTGAATGTGTGTGTGTCTGGGTTTTGGGCGTCTCTACCATGACAGCCACAGGTGAGCCCTCAGGGCTGCTGCTGGTTACTATGGCAACAACACCCCACAGACACCCTTTGATAAGCATGACGCTGCCAAGCGCTTGGTGTCACTCTGAAGTGTGAACGCTTCTCCACACGAAACCCACCAGCCTAAAACTACACACGACTTCATTAATGCATGTTTGACATTTGCAATATAGCAAAATCTAAAACTTTTTAAAGAGTTACTCCACCCCAAAATGAACATTTAGTCATTAATCACTTACCCCCATGTCGTTCCAAACCCGTAAAAGCTCTGTTTGTCTTCAGAACACAATTTAAGATATTTTGGATGAAAACCGTGAGGCCTTTGACTGTACCATATACTGCCAAATAAATAACAGTGTCAAGGTCCAGAAAATCGTCGTCAGAAAACCCCATCTGCCATCAGACGTGCAATCTGGGTTATATGAAGCAACGGGAACTTTCTTTGTAAGCGAAGAAAACAAAAATAACGACTTTATTCAATAATTCCTTTGTCATCAGTCTCCTCTGTGTCTCTCCATATCACCGTATGCTGTGTATGCTCTTCTGTATCATCCGTGCCACAAGGATGCACTGTTTTCTTTCAAATCAAAGCTAAATACACTTAAAACAGCACATCCTTGTGACGTGGATGATACAGAAGAGCATATGGTGATATGGAGAGACACAGAGGAGACTGTTTACAAAGGAATTGTTGAATAAAGTCGTTCTTTTTGTTTTCTTATTCTTGTATTCTGACGATGACTTTCATACCTTTCCTGGACCTTGAAACTGTTTTTTATTTGGCAGTCTATGGGACAGTCACAAGCCTCCCGGTTTTCATCCAAAATATCTTAAATTGTGTTCCGAAGATGAACAGAGCTTTTATGGGTTTGGAACGACATGGGGGTAAGTGATTAATGACAAAATTTCATTTAGGGGTGGAGTATCCCTTTAACTCTGATGTGGTTTTATAATTTTCCCCAATCGATTTGGCTCTTTTTTTTAAAACTGTCCTAACCTTCTCTAAACTGTTAATGCAATTGTCACAACAGTAATTTGGGACAGCACAAGCTTTATTGCATGTATGCATAGAAACTCACCCAAAACATTTACAGTTTTTCTCAGTTTTCCTCGCTTTGGCTCAAATGAGAATTTTTGTTTCTCAAAACAATACACTCAGATTTCTGAACAATTCGTTTCTTTCTGCTCGCTTTAAACTTCTAAGGCATTTAAGGACACTGCATATGTGTTGGCACAAAAGTGCATTTGTCTAAAATTTGCATAAATGGAAATGGCTTGTTGATCAAAACTGATGAGTGCAAAATTCTCAGTGCAAAATTTCTAAACATTTTTTTCACCATGTGAGCCATCAAATGCAAATGATCAAAATCTGTCAGAAATACATGTATATTTTATAAATAGCTCTGATTATTTGTGATGTCTGCTAAATTGGCAAATGTTTGTGTGTGTATTACAGTACTGCTTTTCTCAGTAAACTTTTACCTTCTGTTAATATAAAAAAGATGACCAGCCAGACAAAACTTAATATATCATTATAGACTAAATATACCTTTAGTGAGCAGTCAGTGCAATAAAATAAAAAAATAAAAATTAGAACAAAAATTATATTATTATTAGAAATGTGTCAACTGGTAGAGATTTTGGACTCTCGTCTTTATCGCGGTTACATGCTCACATGACGTTGCTATGCTACATGGTCACAAAAACTCATCATTTGCACACTTTAAGCATTGCGGTTTAAAAACAAGTGCTTTAAAGCCATTGGAACACAATCAGCAGTCCTTATAAACACAGTAATGTAGGTCTAAAGTGAAAGCACATATGTATAGTAACAGTGTATTGGATCCGGGCAGCTCTTAAAGTGACAGCAGTCTAGTATTCCTTTTATAAGTTTAATAAGAAGAAATATATATTTAATTTACACAGTGAAGAATATGCAGAGTTAATTTTTCTGCTGAGATTTTATACTTCTACATCTCCACTTTTACGCATCAAATTGCATCATAAACCAATCAGACACAATGCTTTTTTTGCTACTTCCTCCCAATTACTGCTGTGTGAAGGAATGGAAGCGTCTGGTTATCTTGTAGATATCATTGACAGGTAAATGTCAACATGTCAGTGTAAACAAGACGTTTCTGCTGTTTAATTTCAATCAATATTTTTGGGACTTAGGAGGAAGTTTTGAGGAAGTTCTGAAACTTTTATTTTAAAAAGAAGGAAAGTTTGAAAATCCGCTCTAAACCCAGACTGCTGTGTAAGTCGGTTTGGCAAGCAACCGTCTGTTATGTAGATTATTATAAATATAAACACAAACCGCAATCATCTCATCCGCAGCGTGTCATGTCTTTTCACGGCTCTGATAATGATGCCAATCTCAGGCTGTGCTGTACTTCCACGTTCATCTAATGGCTACCGAACAGACCGTGATTGCACCATAATGACACTCTCAGACTCAGGTCTGCGAGTGGATGGACCATTTTTCCGGCTTTGTGAATGAACTCCTTGAAAATGCACGCAGCGATTTGTGAAGCCAGGCCAGGTGCATTCATCAAAAGAGATCTAGGAGACACACATGCGCAAATAGACAAATAAACACGCCAACACGCATGCACATACACAGCAAGCCTAACGCATTCTGTGTCTCAGTGCTGTTGGTTATAATAGATCACAACAGTCGGGGTCCAGAAGTAAAATCCCAAAGTCAGTGTGACTTAATTTTTTATACACTTATTCAACAGCCAAACTCACTTAAAGGAATAGTTCACCCAATAATGAAAATGTGCTGAAAATATGCTCACCTTCAGATGTAGATGAGTTTGTTTCTTCATCAGATTTGGAGAAATGTAGCATTGCATCAGTGTCTCAGCAATGGATCCTCTGCAGTGAATGGGTGCCGTCAGAATAAGTAAGTGTTTCTTACAAACACTCAGCTTTTCTCTTCTCAATTGATGGACTGGAGTGGTGTGGATTATTGTGATGTTTTTATCAGCTGTTTGGACTCTTGTTCTGACGGCACCTATTCACTCCAGTGCATCCATTGCTGAGACAATGATGCAATGCTACATTTTTACAAATCTGATGAAGAAACAAACTCATCTACATCTCGGATGATCTGAAGGTGAGCATATTTTTAGCAAATGTTTATTTTTGGATGAACTATTTCTTTAATTTTATAGCAAATCCACCAATTACAGAAGTCATCGTAACCATAGAAACAGGAATCACGGCAAAAACGTTGTGCAATGATAGTCCACTCCAATGAAGCAATGCAAATGACGCAACAGATTCAGACTCCCTAGACTCTCAATCAGCTTATATATCTGCATGTTTTGTGCTTATAAACGATGAGTTATAAGTTATAGTTTTTTATTGTACTGTAGTTTCTGTTTACATCATTTGTAATGCTTCATAGGATGAGTTAACTAAAAAATAATTACCTTTTAAATTTTAAAATAGTTTTTGCTTCGAATTAACTTTGTGGCCTATCTCAGAGCTGGTTGGTTAGAGAACATGTAAACATTTAAAAAGCCACTGTTGGATTCTATCGCACACAAACTCAAAGGACACAGAAAAAATGCAAACATGAGTAACGGACGACTTCCCATCAGATAAAACCTCATCAAATCACAACACAAAGCACGAAACAATCCAGAATCCCATCCATCCAAACCGAGAGACGACGTTAGGAGTCAGCAGGAGCCGAGATGGAAGCTGTTTTCTCATCATCAGAGATGTGACTTTAAGAAGACTAACGTCTCAGATTAAGGCTGAAAGTTAAACAAAAGCTGCAGATAAATCTAAACCACTTCCTGTGCTGGTGCTTCGGACGAAACCACACCCAATTCCAGTTCAGGCATCGTGGGAGGGGAAGGAGCGCGGTTCTGATAGGACAGAGTTTGAGTTTGGAGGACACATCGTACACAAAGAAACTGAGAACAGATGTCGAAAAACATCTTAGTCCTGCCAACACATTCGAGTCAAGACTGAGTCAAGGACGGTCGGAGATTTCAGCTGCAACACATCCTCACAGCTGTCAGAACAGATTCATCAACAACACTCTGCTTAACCTTCCTAATGACAGACTGACATTAATTAATCACTCCATATGAGCATGATTAACAGCAGACTCAACTTCGGACTGACTTTGAAAAACAATTCTCATTTAAAAAAATTGCTTTCTTCTAAAACACACTCCAATAATGTTTTATGCACAACTGCAAAAATTATTTTTGACAGTGTAGAGAATTTATCTAATAGAACAAAATAAAAGCACTCTTAGAAATAATGAATTATCATCTTAAAATAATAAATATACAATCAATATTTTTAAAATGTAATATAAATATATAGAGATTGTATTAGATTATCAGTTCATGCTAACATATTAAATAGTATTCTTTATTTATATATATTTTATATTAGAATATTTTATACTCTCATAAAAACTCATACCCTATATACTGAATAAAATAAATTTTATCCAAAAAAATGTGGTAATGTGATATTATTTGTATAACATTTAAATAATTTCCCCCCTCAAGATGATGTAATATCTGGACACACTTCATTTTATCATTATTTTTTGAATCAGTGAAAATGTAAAGGAAGTACAACAAATACCTGATTGACGCATAAATACTTCACAATTAAAATAATTAGTTATTATTTTGGCATTGCAACAATTAGAACGGGGGCTTATTATGAAAACAATGTCAAATGGATGTGACTATGAACTGAAAATATTTGTAAAAAACTACTACGTTATGACGTCATGTACACGTAGTAATTACGTACGAATTACGTCACCGCGTCAGAAGCGTGAAACCACTGGCAGTTTGATGATATGCTTACTGTTAATGAGATCGAGTCATTCGTTCACGCGCCTGCTGCACTGATTGATTAAAAGGTGTTTAATTCATAACGATAGATTTAGCCATGAGGCGTTTGCAGTGATTCACAGCTCGTGATATTTATTCATTTATGATAATGATGTGAGATATGTTCATCTGTGTGTTTTCCCCGCTGTGTTAACCGCTGCTCCACCTCCGGCTCACTCTCTCTCTCTGTCTCTCTTCTGCTTTATTCCCCCTCTCTTCTGCTCTTAATTCAGCTGTCTGATTGGGATTTGTGTGTTTGTTTCGAGTCTGCGTGTGTTGTTTTGTGTTCTTAGCTTTGGCTGATGTTACAGCACGCGCGGAACGCAACAGGAGCCGCGGAAAAAACACTGCAAAGTTACGAAAGATACCCACATGCACGCGCACACCGCGCTCCCCAAACGGACGTCACTTTTGGAACATTTCTAAGAATTGTGTTTCCATCGGTGTCTTACCTGCTGTAGTAACTCATGTTTATCCGCCGTTGCTATGGATTCCTCCGCTGCTGCCGCGCCGCGTCCCCGTGCGCAAAACCCGCAGCGGCCGTGACGAGAACGCGCGTGCGCACACGGTCACGAATCCTTCGGTCAAAATCTTTGACAATTCTTCCTCAAGAGGGCGCGTGATGGCTCAGAAAATCCAATCCGTGTTAACGTACATTAAAAAATTATATATGTAAAAACTTCCTAAAAAAAGAATAATCCACTCATCTTAAATGACTGTGATTGGTCCATCTTGAAATGCGCTGTGAAAAGTAACTGATATCACGTGACAGCGCCGCTCGCTTATTTTACGCTTCAGCAGCAGCAATTTTGAACAAAATTACACTGGAGAAATGACACCAACAATATTTCAAAATTCACTGAATATAAAAAATAAATAGTTAAAGTGGGAGAATTGTTTTTTAACCCATTTTATGAGACCTGAGTAATGCTAATTTTACATTCTGATGGGTCAATCGTTGCCAAATCAAATAAAATCCCTGTTTTACTGTCCTTCGGTGTTAATTAATTAATCAATTAATCCCACAGTCATAAAACATACTAGATATGACAGATGTCACACTTTTCATCCTTGTACAATACACAGATTTTATTGTATTTTGATCTAAATTATTAAATTAAAAAGAAACAATAAAGTAGTTAAAACATATCAGATCTTAAATAAGATTATTAAATCATCTGTAAATAGAAATTCAAGGTTTAGATTATTTTTCATATCCCCCAATTCGAGTCAAAACGAAATGTATTTTATTTTATTTTTTTCTTTGTTTATATTCTAATAAAATGTTCATTAAAATAAAATTCGTCCTATTCCTCGCTTATTGTGGGAAGTGTCCGCCCTCTTTCGGTGACTTGTTTTAAATACAGCTGCTTTGGTTTATGACAAGTTATTAATAAATGAATGGCATATTATACACGTGAATGAGGTCAACAAATACTTTTTGGATCCACTGTTTAACGACATTTAAATGAATTTTTATCCTAAAATCTCTACTAGATGGCAGTATAGAGTGATTCAAACTACACTTGCTCTCATTTGCTGTAAGGTTTGTTACAAAGTTCTGACAATGATGGTTTTGAATCTTATAAAACATGTGATGATATGAGAAAGAGTAAATGTGAGAATCTGACAGAAAAGGCCTGTATATGTGCCAGAAAACAGATGGTTGTTCAGCATTTAATAACTGCTTGTAATGCCTGTACTGTACTTTGATTAAGCAGTCCAGAAAACAGCACTTTTTATAAGATGTATTTTCTGTGTAGCACCTGAATACACATATTGCTTGCAAAATAGCCCAAAAATAGTGGCACACCGGGGGTCTAGGTGTTTTCTGAACCCTTCGTTCTTCATCAGCCACGATAACATGAGAGGAGACATGAAGGCAGACAAGGTTACGCTGAGAAAAACACATGCAGCTGCATCCTACGTGGACATACATGAGATTATTTATACAGATCATCTCAATGAGACGGATGTAAAACCATCCCACCTCCACAAACAAACACAATCTGACTCTGGACAGGAAGCGCGTGACAAAACAAGGCGACTAAAACCTTTTGGAACATTATGATGCTTGCATTGCACATTTGTAGATGCATAAACATAATTAAAATAGTTTTGACAGAGCAACAAATATAAACTAAGTGTGCTATGGCTAGACATTTAGGAGATGTGTTTTGCTCTGAACACACTGTAAAAATGATATGATTTAATCATGCTGTATGTTTTTCTATTACTTTAACTATTCAAAATAATTTAACTCATTTCAACTTCATTTTTTAAATCATATGTGACCCTGGACCACAAAAGCAGTCAATTTTTGATTAAATAATCTTTCCATTGATGTATGGTTTATTAGGAGGACAATATTTGGAGGCGATACAACTATTTGAAAATCTGGAATCTGAGGGAGCAAAAAAATCTAAATATTGAGAAAATCCCCTTTAAAGTTGTTCAAATGAATTCTTAGCTATGCATTTTACTAATCAAAAATTAAGTTTTGATATATTTACGGTAGGAAATTTACAAAATATCTTCAAGGAACATGATCTTTACTTAATATCCTGATGATTTTTGGCATAAAAGAAAAATCAATAATTTTGACCCATACAATGTATTTTTGGCTGTTGCTACAACTTTACCCCAGAGACTTAAGACTGCTTTTGTGCTCCAGGGTCACGTATGAGGTTCAACTCGATTTTTAATTCAGTTTACTATAATTTCAGTTAAAATAACTTGTACAGCCAATTTGATTATATTTAAAGGGATAGTTCACTCAAAAATAACAATTCTGTCAATCACTTACTCACCCTCAAGTTGTTCCAAACCTGTAAGAGTTTCTTTCTTCTGTTGAGCACAAAAGAAGATATTTTGAAGAATGTTGATAACCAAACAGCCATTGGCTTCCACAGTATGATCAAAAATACTAAGTCAATGGCTACAAAAAATCTTCAAAATATCTTCTTTTGTTCTCAACAGAAGAAAGAAACTATCGCTTTAAAAGCTCAAGGCACTAATTGAACTTTAAACTGCTGTACAGTAGATTTTTCTCAAATGCAGAAACACAAATTCTGGCCCAGCAAAGCGCCTTTTTACTGTGCTTTTTATCTTATTAGCTGCATATTTCAATAAGAAATACATCAAAAAAATTAAGAAAGAATTGTACAAACTGCATGAGTTTTTTTAATTAAAATGTCCCTCACACGTCTGATCTGTGGGTTTGCCTCGGGCTCTGATTCTTGCCGCTGTTGATTCAGGGCAGTGTGGATGGATACGCTGGAAATAAAGCTGTGAATTTCTCAGCCTGAGTGCCAGAAGTTGTTTTTGACATCACTGTGGGTGGACGGTGCATGAAGTCTCCGCTGCTCTGTGGAAAAATACAGGGAACACAAACAACAGCAAATTAGTGTGGTTTGTGCATCAGGAGCTGTTTGGAAAATGACTGGCACATGACGGCTGCCATGTGAATCACTGACACACCGCCGAGAGCCCGATCCTGCGGTGCTTTAAATCACTTCATTACTGTGGGTTTATCTCAACATGATATCAAAACTGACCCTAATACACGCTGTTCATGGTCTTATAGTGATTGAGTCAACAGTTATTCTAAATGATGTGTTTGTCTTCATAATCTTTCATCAAAAAGAAATGAGTTTTTCATGGGTGATAATAAGTTTCCTCTGAAGCTGCTTATTATCAACACCTTCCTTTCAGTTTTTTTACTTAAATATTAATACATGCATTTTGTAGATTCACTGTAAAAGAAAAATCCGGTTAATTTACAGTAAACAACTGGCAGCTAGATTTGCATAGTGCTGTGATTCTACTGTAATATGGAACAGTTTATATTAAATATATTACAGTACTGTGCTGTAGAAAATATAAGATGTACAGTAACACTATAGCCATTATACTGTTTTAGTGTTCCTACTGTAATCTCATAAACGTTATTACTGTAAAATGTGTTAAAATACCATAGAATATGATTTTTATGTTTTTTTTATGATTTAGAAGTTACATCCTAAAATTAAAACCACATTAGGCTTTTATTAAAGCCAATAATATATCAAATGCATCGTCTCCACTGCATTATTTCTACTGAACAGAACACAATGCTCTGACTTCACATGGAGATGTGGTTACAGAACAGAACGCAGTAAGTTTACAGACAGATGTAGTTGCAGAACAAAGTGCTGTGATTTCACATAAATATTGATTTGCAGAACACTGTGCTTACTTCACATGAACATCTGGTTTTGGAACAGAATGCTGTGACTTCACATGAACATCTACTATAGTTGCAGAACACAACTCTCTGACTTTGCATTGCTAAACAAAGCCCCACTCAAAGTCCAGAAGGTTTTTTTATGAGGGTGGCCACATTAGGATTCACAGTCATTTATGGACAAGTTTCCCTGTTTTCTTGGATATCACCTTCACCTGGCTGGCCTCTGTTCCTCTCTCAGGGTTCAATCCAATGAAGCACCTAAAAACCAATATAGAAATATGAGATATTAGTCTTTGTAAGTCAAGATTAATTGCACTTAAGACACTTCTAAGATATTTAATTTCATAATTATCAGAGAATGATCTCATTTTAGATTACACCAACCCTGTGAGGACTGTGCCAACTCTAAAACAACATACAATACTGCCAAATTTTCCTTATATTATTAGTATTATCACAACATGTAAATATTGATTTAACGTGTTTCACATTAACTGAACACATGACGTTAACTAACTGCATGATTTGTATTATCTTAGAACTGTACATTTCTGCCATATAAATATTACTTTGACACAATGTGTATTGTTAAAGCACTATACAAATAAACAAGATTTGAATTGAATATTGACAAACTATCATCCTTAAAGGGTTAGGTCACCCTAAAATAAAATAAAATAAATAAATAAATAAAATCTGTCATAAGTTACACACACCCATAAGACTTTTGTTAATTTTAGGAACACAACTGAAGATATTTTTAATCAAATCTGAGATTTCTGTCTCTTCTTGGCTCTATTCACCCAAAACCCTGACCCTTCAAAACATTCAAAAACAGATCATAAAATAAATCCATGTAAACCAAGTGGTTTTATGCAAGTCTTCTGAAGGGACACGGTTGCTTTATATGATGAACAGATTTAATTTGAGTTTTTATTAACTTATAAACATCCCAAAAATGGAGATGTATACATTGCTGGTGCAATGATAGTTTGATAGTTCAAGTTTAATAGGAAGAACTATTAATATCAATGCAGCTGAAAATTCATTGTTGTAAGAACATCAGTGGGAGAGGTGTGCATGGATCACGTTATTGACAGTTCTCCTCCTCCTGTTAAATCTGAAATGTCCCATTCCTTAACAAAGCTGTGGTTTGAGATGCTTCTTTGAGAAGAACATGCAGCTGGATGCACAGCTTAAACGTCAATTAACGATCAAAATAAACAACTGTAATTTTAAAGATGATATAAGAACAAGCACAGCATAAATGTTGAAAATTGCAGCCAGCCCTGTGATGAAGCTTTGGCGGACACCTTTACAGATGACATGGTTTTCAATGCTGATCATCCGTCCTCCAATCATTGCTTCATCACCAGCAACTGATACAGACAAAAATTTAAGTTAACATCCCCAACCCTATCCATGCATTTTCAATACAGTTTTGAGCAGTATATTTACAGTAAGTATCAAAACTGCTGCAGATCAGTACTTTCATAACTTGGCATGCCTAAAACAACATTGATGAGCTAAATCCACGAGAGCCTTGCTTATCTGACACTTACACAGCAGTATCAGCATGGAGTGACAATCTGTAGAACATAGACAAAGGTATTCACATTATGAATGAAACTGTGCGACCAGTCATAGCAAATAATCAGTATCAGTCCCTCTATTCTATTCTATAAACACTCACATAAGATATAACATTTTGTAAATACCACCACAGAATGACAATGATAAAACTGCATTTACCTTAGTTATGCGATGAGGAAACCTCCTGAATATCTCGGGGGTTTTTTTAACTATACCGTAAAATTGAACAGTAGTTTGCGATAATAATTTGTTCCGCAAAGCTATCATCATTCACAGTATTCAACTATATTTACGAAGAACAGTGCCCTACTGTAGGAAAATTCCTGTATTTTTACAGCAAATTACATTGCATTCATTGTGAGCAGTTGCATTCTCCCAGCTAATAAATTTAGGTTATAAAAATGTTGAAATGTTTCTAAAACATTAAAATGACGTTGTTGTTTGTTTGTTTGTTTGTTTGTTTGTTTGTTTGTTTGTTTGTTTGTTTTTCTGTGATTATAACCTTATTTAAAGGTTACAAGAATGTTTCCTCAGCATTCTACTAACTTTATTTTCACCCAAAATGTAATTTTATTTGAACGTTTATTTTTAATATTCTCAAAATTTTAAATATCTTGTTTTCTTGTGGTGATTAGAACCATTTAAAGGTTAAAAAAAATGTTTCTCAAGTACAAATAACATCATTAGGATGTTTTGAGAATAAGGACGTTTTCTCTCAGCATTATGAGAACAAATATCAAATGCTGATAATGTTCCAGAAACATTTTTATGATTTTATTAATAAACTTTAAGAACGTATTGTCCTATTATGTATATGTTACTTATAAAAAAACATTGCTCTACTTTTTTAGCTTTAGTCAGTTCAGGTCAAGTCAATTATAAAGTACTTTTCACAATCATGATTTTAATCTTTATATTAATATCTTCATGCCTTATAGTTGCATTTAGCATATTAGAGCTGGGTGATAATATAGTTTACATTATATAAATAATCACACAGCCATATGCTGTATATATATATATATATATATATATGTATATATTTATATATATATATCTTTGTGTGGGTGTCATTTTCTTTGGTGAAGAGTTCACATTGAGGAAGTTTCTAATGAGTAAAGGATAATAATTGTGTTTTCTTTACAGTAAATGATGATTACTTTGGTATTTTGAAATTCAGATATTTTTAAGTGCCACTTAAGTGTCTGTTGTTTGGGGACCTCTGAATGTTCAGTTCATGAATACATTCATGCTCTCGCTTGTGGCCTTCACCGTTGTGCGTACAGTATGGAATGTGAACAGCAACAATCCCGCTGTGCAGAGCCTGATGGGACGGCTGTTTTTACTGTCCAGTGCAATTATTACTGGACATTCAGTCATCCAAACATACCAGATCTCACATTCAGACCATTCACTGATTCACTGAACGTTCTGCTAAAACATTTCAGGAAAAACGTTCCATGGTTGATGCATAAATAATGTTTTTTCACTAATGCTTTGAGAACATTATTAAAGACCAGATCGAATTGACCATCAAACTTTGAAGTAGAAAGACTGAAATAGTATTTTCTTGTAAAACACACTCCAATAATCTTTGTTTTATTTGCAACTTTTTTTGCAGCATGTTCGTGACCAGTGTTGGGTTCATGTTTCTGAAGCTGCTTCGTCTGTGCTCTTGAAGACTCTAACGAGCTTCACATGCCAGCGTCTTCACACAGACAGTTAATGAGGTTCTGTTAATGACAGGCGAGGAGCATCCGTCTGTGACCATCAGACCAAAACACCCCTCAGAAGACACCATCAAACGCCCTAAACATGTTACATAAGCCGTTATGTAATGACTATAAAGACATCAGTGGAGCAGAAGAATCTGACCATTACAAGAGACAAAATGAAACGCTTTCATATGCTCCATAAATACGGGAATATCTGATTCATGAACTTCATTACACCGGTTCCTTTTGCTGGGAATTAAAAACAATCTAATTATCTGATTAAAATTGGAATGTATTTGCAACTCAAAAACACATCAGGGGCCAGTTGCATAAACATAGTCACCATGTTAAGACTGTGATTTTAGTTTTACTTTTCAGATTCAAATTAGATCAGTCTAACTTTTAAGACTGGTCTAAGCAGTTTATGCAACCAGGTCTCATGATGCATGGAAATGTGCACAAACACACCGCGTCTCACCTGAGTGAGAGATATTTCACAAATGGATGGGACGTTCAACACACACGTCATTTCTGGGAAAAGAAAAGTCTAAATTTTCACAGCCGTCCACATGATGAACATTATTTCATTAGCCGTTTATGTATTCATTTTTTATTAGTTTGATAAGTGGGTTATATTTATAATATTGTACATCAAAATATTTTAGATACCTTTATAGTTTTTATTAATATTTTAAATTTGTTTTTATTTTTACATTTTCTTTTTTTTTTTGTTAATGTTTTAGTAATTTTGTTATGTTTTTAAATTTTATTTTTTAAAATATGTCTATATATTTTATTAATTTTATTTTCAGTTTTAGTTTTGCCTTATAGATTTTTTTTTAATTTTTTTATATTTTTTTTATATTTTATTTATTTTTTATTTTTTAAGTTTATTTTGATTAAATGGTTTTTTTATGGTTTTAGTTTTAGTTAACTAGATGCTATCAGGGACTCTGAAAAAAGGTGTAGGATTTACTTTCTGCTTTAACAAATTTAATCAATAATTACCAAAAAAAAAAAAAAAAAAAAAAAAAAAACAGCAAGAGACACAATGAATTAACTATGACATTTTCAAGTAGTATCTTGTAAAACATACTCCAATAATCTTTGTTTTCATTTTTACAACTTCAAAAAAATCATTTTGTTAGTGGATTTAGCACAGATTTGTTAATAAATGATATTCTCAATATAGCTGCATGTTTCTGCAGGTGAAGGGGACGTGGTCCATCTGTGTGTTTTGCTCCAGGATCTGTGATTATCTTCATGTTGTGCTACAGAACATCCATGTTTTGCATCCATCTGTGTCAACACCCACCCATGAGCAGGACAGGGCAGATGTTTCTACACACTTGTTATCCTGCTCCAGTGTCCTAATAAAACAAGAAGCAGGAAAATACGTGCAGCTGCAAACATGACAGCTGGAGCATCACCTCTGCATTGCAGATACAGCACTTAATCCATCCGTGGATCTTAATGAATTGTGCTTAATCAAGTGATTACTATTAGTTAAAACTTTGACCCTATGATGCTGGAGTGTGTTTTTGGAAGAGAACTGAAGTGCACAGAACTGATATGGCTGTGATGAGTCATATTTTAACACATTTTCATAGAAGATTTTTGGGCAGAGAATGTGGGAATGAGATCAAAACAAACCAAAGGCAAGTTCAAGCATGAACACCGAGACTCAACATGTCTGGACGACGAGTGCAAACCACCAGACCAACACAAAACCACATTTACACTAATATATCCACTTATACCAGTGTTTCTTCTGGACATCCATGTGAAGATGAATATATCATTAAATCACTCCACTGTCAACTTATGTTAACTAAAATCAATGACTTGCACCATCTAATGAATGTTTTCTTAACATTCCAATTAAGTTATAAAAATGTTATTTCTGAATGTTACACTCTCAGAAAAAAGGTACAAAAGCTGTCACTGGGGCGGTACCTTTTCAAAAGGCACAGCTTTGTACCCAAACAGTCCATATTGGTACCTTAAAGATACATATAAGTACCTAAAAGGTACAAAAGTGTACCTTTTGAAAAGGTACCGCCCCAGTGACAGCTTTTGTACCTTTTTTTCTGAGAGTGTACATTCAAAACATCCAGTTTTAAAAATGTTTATTCTTGGTTATATGAATATTAAGGGAGCCTTCCGTTTTATTATTTTACAAACATTATGGGAATGATACTTTTGAATGTTCTCTAAACCATCTTATACGAACGTCCAACTAAAATGTTTCAGAAAAACATTCCATAAACAATTTTTAAAGAACATTATTAAAGACTAGATAACTTTGAAGGAGCGTTCTTAACATTAGTGGAGGGATGTTTGTTCAAGTCTATTATAACAATAAAAAGCTTTTCAATCAACAGCGCTGAAATGTTTTACTCAAATCCGTCTGCTTTCACTCTGACATACTGTATGTATTATCTAAAGGGTAAATCATTAGTCTGCTGTTTGTTTTAGTAAATAATGTCAGGACTCCAGTTGAAGGTTGATCTCATTATATAAGGGAGCCACTACAAAATGGCCCACAAAGCTTAGACCTCATTTTCTGTAAGAACTTGAGAAGAATGTGCAGCCTGTGCGTTGAGACGGTCTGGCGAGCGCATACCTGTGCGGTGAGATCATCACCTTCACATTCGCACTTGTACACTCACATAAAGCCTGTCAGTGGCATGATTGATGGCTCTTTAAAGTAAGAGCAGCGGCGTAAGAACAGAATGTACCAGAACTTCAAACTAGCTCAGAGAGAGTTCATTTACAGCTGAGAGCGATGATGATAAACAAAAAATGATATCTTCTGTGGCATCGCTGCGAAAACCTTTATTTTTAGACTGTAGGTGCTGCTGGTACAAAAAAAGGCATTATGTTGCCTTCTAAGATACCTTATAAGGGAGCACTGCAATTATCCACATTTAAGACAATCCACAAAATAAGAAAGTTTTGCTAACATTCCCATCAAGCTATTTCTAAATGTTCTCTGAATGTTCAAAACATGCAGTTTTTAAAATGTTTTGAAAAATGTTTAACAGAATATTCCATAATTTTGCAAACATAGTTTTTAATGTTCTCTAAACATTCTGAATCACGTAGTAACATTTAAAAAACATTAAATGAACATCCAACTGAATTGTTCCAGGGAAAAACGAAGTGTAAATAATGATTTTGTGCTAACGTTTTGAGAAAATGATTAAAAACATAACTTCAAACAAACATTCTATTAATGCTACTGGAGGAACGTTTGTTCATAACCTTCAGAGAACCTTACCAGAAAATTCTGTTAACTGGAATAAAGCAATGTCATGGAAAAGTTCATCCAAGAAGCAGGTAAAATGTTGATTTTAATCAGTTCAGTCTAATTAAAATGCTGTATTTCTCCCAATGTTTGAGTGTGCTGTGCATTTTTTCTGTTTAATAGAGTATTGCAGTATTACCTGAACAACATACTGAATTCAGTTTCTCAAGTACACTTACATGTAGAGCACTATTTGTACGACACAATGCTGCTTTGATGAGGTTCGAGCTCAGTTAAGAATCTCCAATTCTTTCCTTCTTTGTCTTTGATGAAAATGCATCCCAGGGAACTTTCTCAAAACGCTTTCTCAAAGTTCTCAACTAATTTTTTTTCCAATAATATTAATAGAACTTTATCTGGTCTTTAAAACATTAGCACAGAAACATGGAATGTTTTTTTTAAATGTTACCAGTTTCAGAACGTTCAGAGAACATTCAAATGTAACATTCCAATAATGTTTCCAAATTGATAAAATGGAATGTTCTCCTACATTTGTTTTTCATGATTTGTTTATATATATTTTTGTATATATATTTTTTTTTATAGATTCATAAAACGTGTAAATGGATATTTTGGACACTTCGCAGAACATTAATTTCAGAGAACTTAATGAGAACGTTAACAAAATGTTCTTAGAACACATTTTGGTGATTTGGCATCATACCTTAGATCCGGGATTATCAAAGTTTAGCTCTAACCCTAATCAAACACACCTGAGCATGCTAATCAGTGTCTTCAGGGTCATAGGAAAATCACAGGTAGGTGAGTTTGATCAGGGTTGGAGCTAAACTCTGCAGCGCATTGGCCCTCAGGGCAAGATTTGAGGAACCCTGCCTTAGATGGTCGACACTCAATCTGATCTATAACAGACATGCCAGTCTGCTGTCAGTGCTTGACGCTGAACAAAGATCTATTTCTGCTATGTGGGTCACTCGCTAATGTAACGTCCATCCAAAAATACCTGCAGCCGCTTCCTGACCTTCCGCTCATCTACGGAAACACACGTCTGTGTTCTGCTGCGTGTTGAATAGCATACTGTACTACTATTTTCTATATTTATTATATTCATTCTTGATGTTCATTTGCCAGAATGTGCAGTATGCAGAGAGAGCACACTGCGTTGAATACTGTATCCCACTCAGTCTCACCCTGCATTTCCAAATAACACCCGGAGAAATCTGTTCATTAGCATGATTTGAATTCTGCAACATTCTGTCTCATTTCGGGTGCAGAAGCTTTGCACGGACTTCAGTCTGGAGGTGTGTGCTTGATTTCGCTCAAGGACACGCACATGTATTCACATGAGTGAAGCTGGCAGAGAGATCAGTTCACTCACAGAAATGCAAAGTCATCTGAATCCACTTGGCAGTGTGTAAATGTCCTTCTGTTAACAGACTAAACTGTTAACTGTTATCACTGCTCAACAATTAAAAAGAGATCGCAAAAACCTTGTGATTTATGACACACTGATGAGACTCAAGATTGATAAATTGGATTAGTTAGTTCTGGCCTGATGCTGATTTACAGCTGGCTGACCAGATGTTGCACTTCTGATCAGAGATGTCTTCAGTTTCCTGAAAAATACCAATAGTGCAACTTTAAACTAAATAAATAACAGCACAAGATAACTACAAATGCAGTAATCAAACAATTTCTTATTGGCATGATAGTTTTGCATAGCCTACAATATTGCTAAAGCATCTAAAAATAAAACAGAAACAGTAATGCCAGTATACCGTAAAAATGATTTTCCAAAGCTGTAAATAAAAAGAATATTGGAGTACGTTTTTCTACTTCAAGATTTCATTTGTAACTTAATGTGTTAATTTCTTTGTAATTATTTGTGAAATTTACTAGCAATTTCTGAGCGAAAATTGTTTCTACAATTTATTTTTCCAGAGACTGCAATAAAATTGATAAAAAAAAGACAGTATTATAGTTAGTCTTTATATAAAATAAAATAAAATAAAATAATAAAAAGGCAATGTAAAATAATAATAATAATAATAATAATAATAATAAATACATCAAAGTAAAGTAAAAAAAAGTGGTGTCAAATAAAATAAAGTAAAGCAATTTAAGATAATCACAATAAAGAAAATTAATAAAATAAAATATAACCATGGTTAACAAAAGCTGTAATAAAACAAAAACACGCCAAACACTCTTTAAAAGTGAGGCTGAGCAAAATATAAGATAATACAAATAAAATAAAATAAAATCACGATTCACAAAAGCCTTGACATGCAGAACACAAACTGCCCAAACACTCTTGAGGACCAACATGATCTCTCTCTCTCTCACACACACACACTTGCGCAGCCCCTCTTGATGACCTTCCCTGATAGAGACCCCCGACCATCACCGTGTGTGTGTTGTTGGTGTAATTTGACGCTCGTGGAGGGTTTGCCATCATCACATGGTGGAAATTTCCACGCGCTCCTCCCACAAACGGGTCTGATCTCGAGGAGCGCCGCCAGTTTCTCTTCATCCTGCGAGGTTTACGCTGACTCCTTGAAGGATCCAGGTGCGTTCATACACACAGACACTCATTTAATACCACACTGAAAGTGAAACATTAATGTTGCTCCTTTGCAGCATCACGGTTTGGCGCTGGCGCGAGACAGAAACTATCCATCAGAAGCATCACTGAATGCAAAAGGAAACCAATTGCTATTATTAGGCTGTTTCATAGAACGAACACTTTAAAGAATAGATTAATGCTTATAAACATTGAAATTGTTTCAAGTCTCTTAAAACGACAAAAGTAACGTTTGTCTGTATTATTATTATTATTATTTTCTTTTCTTTTTTTTGCGCAAATCACAATCTGAAGCTTTTTCACGCACGCGCGTGCAAACGTTAAAGCAACATGTTTGAAACATTATAGTGCGCATTTGAACGATATAATCCAAAAACTGTGATTTCAGCGTGCATTTGTAATATTTTGGTGAACAGTATTGTGTTGGTTTCACGCACACAAAGCGTTTGTGTTTGGCGCGCGCCGGAGCTCGTTGCATCAGTCAATCAACTCAACCTGCAGCTTTAAAGGCTTTAAACACACACAATCTGCAGAGTTACTCTCATATCAAGTGTTTTTATAGTTCTACGCCTGGAAGAAATGCGTGTTTGTGATGCACATCTTTGTTTGTGGTGAAATGGCATTAGGAAACGGCATCCAAAAAGAACTTTATAAAAGGAACAAGTGAGCTTTACAATTGTTTGCAGAGGAAAATATTGTTCCTGTTTCATTTGCATTTACATGTATGCATTTAGCAGACACTCTTATCCTTTATGCATTCAGCAGACCCATTTAGCGACTTACAAACAGGAACAAAATCCACCTATTCTGTATTGTTATACTGATGAGCATGTATGAGTAGTTTTAGGAAGTCCACTTTCTTGCTTGCAAAGCTACATTTAAACACTAAAGTGGCAAAGTAGCAGTGCATAAGAATGAGAATGAGTAACTCCATGTGCTGCAGTTGTATTGAGGTTTATCCAGAACATTCTGCCCACCAATGCTGAACACACACACACACACATAACACAGGATGCACCTTTAATAATCCATGACTGCTACAAGTAATTATTGGCATTGCATGCTTGCATTTAACTCTTATTAATTTAGAGTCTGAGCTATAAGGGTCTTCCGTTATAGATTAGTAGGTTCAAGAAAACATTTATTTATGTGCATCGAAACATTTTTTAACAGAACTGAACATCATAAACTGGTTATGACTGACAGAGATGTATTTGTTTGTTGACATAAAGTTTTTCTTTTTTTTGGACGTTCTTTATGGCATCAACAGTTTATGATCAAATTCACTATCCAAACACATCACGGCGCCTCAGCCGTCTATCATATTCATGAACTTTCTGTGCGTTCACTCCGGATTGTTTGTGGCCCAGCATAGTAAAACTGGTCAAAGTAAACGTTCCCATGTCCACTTACACAATTTAAAAAGCGACTCTGCAATGTCATGAATCTGAACTAACCTGTGTGCCCAGTTTCAGCTAGAGATGAATGATAGCCGTCAATCATTTGAGTCAGATAGTGTAGTCACTAAAATTCACTTAAAGTAACATGTACACTTTGGTGTATAAGTTACATTTTCCCAGCTTAACAAAATATGTTCTAAGAACATTTTGCTAATGTTCCCATTGAGTTATGAAAACTTAAAATTCTCTGAGCATTCAAAATATCCAGTTATTTAAATGTTTAAAAAAAAAAATCTTGAATATATGAATGTTAAGGGAACATTCCATTGTATCATTGTGCAAACATTATGGGAACGTTACTTTTGAACGTTCTCTGAACATTCTAAAACAAAATGGTAACATTTAAAAAGTGTTAGACGGACGTCCAACTAAAACATTTCAGGAACAAAAAAGTTCCATGAATGATGTATAAATAATGTTTTTATGCTGACATTTTGAAAACATTATTAAAGACCAGATAACTTTTGAGCGAATGTTCTATGAGTGTAACTGAAAGAGCATTTGTTCATAACTTTGCAGAACTTTCTGAGAACATTCCCTATTAGCTGCGTTATATTACAGTCAGAAATTTAGCCGAAATAAATATAAAGTGAAACTGAAGCTAGCTGCGTGTGTGTAATGCACGATGCAAATAAACTTGGGCTCACAAACTTTCAGTCATTCTGCATGAATCTTAACGTTTTGCTTGCTTGACGTAAATTGCATTATAAAAGTCGCTTTGGAATATATGTTGCATCACATTTCATTTGATAAAAAAGCAAGCTTTATTCCAGAAAATACAGTAATTTTTCTCACAATAACTGTGTATATCACCACGTCGTTATTTTTGATTGCAATTCAAAAATTAAATGGTATAAATTCATGGGTTCAGTGTTTTTTCAAATAATGAAAGCGCTTCAGAAAAAGAACTGATTCTTGGACCCAACTGTAATTTTGGTGCAAACTCAAAGACCGAAAATAACCTCTGAGAACAAACACGGATGAAGCCACAATGTTCCTGTCATTCCGAGCCAGACGCCCAGAATTTCCAGTATCGCCTTAATGGCCTTAGTCAGCAGATTCAAATTGGACATGATGTTCATGCTGATTATGATCATAATTATCAGGTGGTGTCTTTATGAAACTAGACTTTTTTGAAGAACATGAGTGCCATGGAAAATCTCGGTGCTGCAATGCTACAGTGTTCTGGACGGTTGCCAAAACTTTGATATATGGTTACTTAGTAGTTTTTAGCGCAACACTTGTGTTTTCTGGGTGGTTTTTGACTGCCTCACTTGAAAATAGTCCATCCTCACGTCTCTAGATATGACTCTGTCGTCATTCATCCTCATCTTACATTATTTTCAACGCGAGCAGCTCAGGACAGCCATTATGTGTTCTGCTACATCACTGATGTCACAAGCAATGAGCAAATCAATAGACTGATAAGATGTTGGACAGAGAGATGAAACCAAGGACATGGCAACCAGAAAATAAACATCTGAAACTCTTTGGCAGGCTTTTGTATTTGCAATCCATTTTTTAAGTCAGTCAAGCAGTTTTTGTAGAGGTCAAGCACCAAAGCTATGTAGCAACATATTTTCTTATTTGTTTTCTATCATTTCTGCTGGCAGTAAATCTGCAGAAGCCCAAAGATTTTATGATAAAAAGTTGTGAAATTTGGCACCTCAGGTGCTGTTATGCCAAATTTTGGGGTTTTATCTCAAACCGTCTAGCGTCACCATCAGCTCAATGTTGCACTAACGTTTCTATTTACAATGCCTGAACCATGTGATCCACGAACATAATGCCATTTTACCTGATTTTAAATTTATTGATAACAATGTTTTCAATTTTAAGCATCAAGATTTTTAATCATTTGTAGTTTTCAGATGTTTCCTAGTGCGTCCATTGGATTGTCACAGAAAGTGGCAAATCAGTAAAGTTGCTCACAGATTTTTGATATTCCAAACGTTAACATGTAATGCATCAACAAATTTGTTTTTGCAACATTTGCATTGAAAGTACACTAAATATGCACTGAGGGCAGTTTGAGAACAGCTCTACCTATATTTACTCTTTAATTTTTACTAAATCTAATTCATTCTACATTTTTATTGAATAAAATAAGTATTTATTAAGCAAGTCTATGTTGAAAATGCAAGTATGAGAGTCTGGTTTCGGAGCAAAGGTAAAGCAGCGTTGTGGGTCAGATGGTGGAGGTTCCTGGTGTCTGTCTCTCTGCTGCTTGATATATTTTCTGTAATGTAATCTAGAGCCGTACGAAGGGTCAGGCTGGATAATCTTAGAGCTGAAGGAGAACTTGAGTCCTGTTACGAGCGCTCAGAGAAATAATAGCACTGAGAGCGTGCAGGTTGACAGTTAAATCTCACAAATGTAAATCATTGTTTGTTCCTTGGGACGGTCTGTCCAGTGTTGGAGTTGCTGTTTTTAGGCGGGAGTGTGGAATGTTGCTTCCCAGTGTGGCATCTCTGTCATCCTTCCTCTTGTTTCCATGGCAACCACTCCCACACAGACGACTGCGCAGACGGCGATCTCCTGCCTGTACATGCTGCTCCAAGATACCATGAACTAGAAGCCACAAGAGTTTGGGCCTTTTCCCAACGTGGTTCCTGGAAGCACACCAGCAGTACACATTTTGGACATCTTTCCTATCTGAGCCGACTATTTCAGGTCTTGGAGTCTTTACTAATGAGCTGATGAGTTGAATTAGATGTGTTTGATGGGCGCTTTTCATGTTTCCAGTGTGGTCAGAAGCAGAAGTCATCATAAACTGCGGGTAGCAGTTTGGTAAACTTTATAAACATTCCAATTTGCTAAACATAGCAGTTTGCAATTAAAACAAAAAACACCAATAGTGCAACAATAGATTGCATTAGTCAGAAGAGAGAAAATTTTTAAATTTGTAGACATTTTCACATTTCAAAATTACAAACGCTCACAATGCAGCTTTAACTAGTTTTCTGAAACTGAATGCCAAGGTCCAAAGTATAGTGTTATATAAATCTACATTAATTTTTAAATGGAAATATAAAAAGCTTTGAATGTTAAATCTAGCAAAGGTCCATTATGAAGATTTTGAAGAGTGTACTGTAGAAAAAGGGTTGGCAGCACTGGTTTAGAGTACATTTTTGTTGTTGTTGGCTCTCATTCTTATAAGAAATAGTGTCTAAATAACAAATAATTATGGGTTAATTTTTAAGGCACTGGTCGAGTGTTTATTTCAGACTCTGTCTGAAGTGTTGGTTTGTTTGAGGGGGGATTGGATTTATTTTGAGGTTGAAGGAACTAGATTTTGTAAAGTCTGTAAAGTTAGAATTGTTTAGCTGTATTTTTAGCAAATTAGTTATTTCATCTATTATACATTACTCTGTGAGTGTGAGGTGTTGTGTTTCTGTGGAGTGTTGTGTGTTTGACCCTTGAGCCGGAGCTGCTGATTGGCTCGTGGTGTTGAGTGTCTCCGTATAAGGAAAGGCATCTGGCCACAGGAAGGCACTTTCTCCTTGAGATTGGAGCACCTGCATCAAGACAGTAAGATTGGCTTTTTACTCTGACTAGCACTTTACAGTCAATCACATGTGATGACATTCAGACGCAGTCATGATGTAGGAGTTAAAAAGCCCAATGTCCATAATTTGTCTTATTTTTTGTGTAGCAATGGATCACCTTGAATGGCTGGATTGCTTTGACTGGGATTATATGTTTGGGATTGGGATGATGTGGCACGCTGGTTGAAGGCTGCTGGTTAGATCTTCCCAAACCAGTGTTGCTCCAGGGTGGTTTAGCCAGTAATAAGTTCACCACTTTGGATAAAAGCAGCTGTTAAATGGCAAGTTACAGTATTAAATCTATAAAACTCAGTATTTCAGTTGGCACTGATGGATTTTTCAATGACCAATATTGATATTTAGAGATTTGGAGTACTGATATCTGAGGTAATGATAACTTCATAATACAAGAAATCAACTGAGCACATTTTACACAGTATTTACTTAAATATTTACCAATAATTGGGAATGCAGAACCATTGGTGGCCAGTATTTCAATTGGCACTAATGGATTTTTTTAGACATCTGGAGTGCTGCAATTGGATATTATGGTAATGCTGAACACATATTTTACACAATTATTACCATATTATTACCACAGATATTTGAGAATGTAGCACACTAGTATATCGGTGGTCATTATTTATATAACATACAAAAACATTATCTGAACACATATTTTACACAATGTTTACTATTGACTATTTACCAAAATGTATGAATAATTGGGAACGTGTGCTACTAGTGTATTGATGGTCAGTATTTCATTTGGCGCTGATGGATTTTTCAAGTGCTGGTATTAGATATAATACTGATCTACAACTACATAATACAGAAAGATTAGCTGATTATGTATTTTGTGCAATATTTAAGTGAATATTTACCAAAATTCACCAGTAATTTCATTTGTTGGTAAATTTCAACTAGCACTAGTAGGATTTCTGATCTGAGTTGAATGAAGTTTCTGTTCGTCTCTGGGGTTTGGATCAGTGACCCCGGAGTGTGTGTCCGTATGTGTGTTTGCACACACCTCAGTAGCGTATGCAGATTGGCGGCTGCTGGTTGGCGTCCCGGAGTGAGTCTTCAATATGTGCGTCCGTGAGGCCGAGCGACCCCAGATTCTTGCCCCAGTGCAAACAGAAGTTGATGCAACACGTTGCCTTATCTCGAACTCATTTCTGGAAGCCCGTGTGCCCTTCAGTGAAGCAGGTGGAGGGGAGAGGGGGCGGAGCTTCGCTCTGAGTGGTTGACAATAGGAGCATTCTGATTGGATGACGTGGGCCCTCCCAACACTCTTTAAAGCTTCCACTCACCTCCAGGGCTAAAAACGAAGCTCATCTTTGATCTGTGAGCACATCTAGTGTCCTTCGTGTTACCGGCTTTCATTGTGAGTAACCAAACCACCATTAATACATTATAAGTGGGTTAAAGCTAGAGGAGACCTGTGGGTTTTGTGTTTGGTTGATGAGTGTTGGTGCACTAGTTTGTGTGTGTTTGTGTGTGGTCTGCGTCCAGCCGGCAGATTGAAGAATGCTGGTTCAAGCACAAACACAGACATTCCCTTTGAAGAGCGAGTGTTTCTTGTCGTAAAAAAACACTAAGGTCAGCTCCAGCTGCTTGGAGACATTCATGACGACAGCACAACTAACTTAGACCGGTTTAAGGCCAGTCCACACTGGTTTTACTCGAACTGCATGTTAAGAGTTTGATTTCGATGGTTTATTTGATCGTTTCTCCAAAATGCAAGAGATTACAGGAGAAATGTCTGAGATGCTGAGGTTCTCCATTTGATGTCTTGGCTGTCAAGGACAAACGATTGAGGCATTTCATCTACTGTTTTTCTAATTCTGCTTTCGGTCATAAATCCAAATGAGTTTTGTTTGTGTTGAGAGCTGCTGCATAAGTGTGATTTGAGACTGACAGATCTCGGCGTTTCTCAGTGTGTACTAGAGTTAAAGGTGTGGTCATATTTCATTACCAGTGTCCGTTTGGCTCTGTTTATCTCCTCTTTGCTGGTAAAGCTGGTTTTACAAGGCTAGAGTTTGTTCTTAGACTTGACTCTTTCAGCTGAAGTTACATGTTTAAATGCTTAGTTCGGAGTAATGAACCAGAATCTTCTGTCATGCTACACTGCACTCTCAGAAAAAAAGGTACAAAAGCTGTTACTGAAGTGTAAACTTTTAAAGGATACTAATTTGTACAATATAGGTACTAATATGTACTCTTTAGGTGATAACACGTATCTTAAAGATACTAAAATGCACCCTTTAGGGGTAAAAAAAAAAAAAGGTCCAAAATGACTCTTTAAAAGGTTTTGCCCCAGTGACAGCTTTTGTACCTTTTTTTTCTGAGAGTGTATGAGTCATGGAAACGTTATTTACATTTATTCATATAGGATAAGATCTAAAGGTACTTACAGTTGAGGAATGTGTAATATATATTAACGAAAAGTTTTGTTTTTGCTGTAAATGTTAAAAATGTAAACATTTATGTGGCATTGCCTATTTTTGATAACCCAGTTATTGAAATACTTGGTACAAATAAATGGTGCACTGGAAAAATTGGAATAAAACAATTGCTAGTAAATTTAAAAAACAATTGCAAAGAAAGGGCAAATACGTTAAATTAAAACTTGAAACATACTCTAACTCATCCATTGCTGTAAAATCGTTGTATATTAATGCATTGAGTTGCAGTGTTGCTTGTCAATCATAAACAGACCAATTAATGTATTACTTGGCAGAAGTGTTTATTCTGATTTGTATTATTATTGAATTAAACATTGGTGTGTTTTAACGTATTGCTGCTGTTTTCTAGAAGTCTGATTGTCCAGCCGTAGCATGAATGCACACAGTAAAAACTGTTTACCTTATGTTCTCGTGTGTGAATCCAGTAAATGCACCACATCTGCGTTCATTCTCAGTCCTGTGGAATATTTCCATGAGTCTATAGTTCAGCGATTTCTCTGGCCACGTTCATGAATCCTATCAATGAGGGCTTTGTGTCAGTGAAGAGGAGCATTGTGGGTAATGGGGTGTAAGAATTGTTTGGCGGTGTTTCGTTTTATTAACTGGCTCATCGGAGTCTTATGTAATGTTCTCCGTCCTGCTGGCCGCTCAGGAAATGGTTTTCAGGACGGTTTGTGCCTTGCATGGGCTGGAAATAGCAGACCTGAGGCCAGTGAGCGCTGTGCGCTCGTAACAGGTGTGTGCCGGCTCGCGGCTAAACGCGGCTGATTCCAGAGCTCATGCGTCATGGAGCGGATCAGACACAGATACATGAGTCCTCAACCCAAACACTGAACAAACACAGCCTTTATGTGGAGCTGGAGCAAAACACTGAGTCCTGCAGCAACACTCGGCAGGAAATAAATGCTGAATCCAGCAATAGTGACGTGTGTGTGATTGTAATGACAACATAGCACTGGTACTATCACTGTCTACTAATTAAAGATCTGGGGCTGCATTAACGAAAATCTAAAAAAAAAGCAATAAATTAAGAAATCCTGTAGATTACCCACAGACTTTATAAAAACATTACCCTAATAATCATAATAAGCACGCACACTATTTTAGTCGCTATTTTGACTGCCGCTCAGCTTCACGTTTTTAATGCCGGTTGTTTTTGAACAGTTGCTTTAAAAATAGCCCGTCTCAAACTGCAGCGATATGTTTCATTAATTTCTGTGCTGTGTTCTGAGTGAATGCTTCTACAGCAAATGCGTCCTGCGTGTTCAGATGCACTGAATACTCTCAAAGATTATGCCGTATTCATAAACTAAAATTAAAAGCGTTTAATTAAAGCTCCTTATAATCTGACTCGTTTTAGAGTTGCTACTGAGTTTTGAAGTCCGCAAAAAGCAGCGTCACACATACTCTAATCATCATGAACGATCGTGTTTACATTAACGGTCATCGATCACTTCAGAAAACTCGTGCACATCTCTAGTCCTACTATGTATTATATGTAGCTGTTGTTGTAATGCTTAAATATAACAATTAATTTGAAATAACCCATAAATTAATTAAATAATTCATACTGTTTGGGATTTAAGACCAGTCTGGGGCCGTCCTAAATTTAAGAAGTTATTTACGATGATTTTTAAGAAGATTCTTTTCAAGAATTTGAATTCTTCTTAGGTTTTGTCTTAAGAACAATCTTAAGAAAAAAGATAAGAATATTCTTAAGATGGATTTTTGGGAATACAAAAAATATTTGTAACTTTTTTCTAAAGTTAAAAAATAAGAAAAGGGCAGTTAAGAAGACATTTCTTCTTAAGAATGTTTTGTGAATCCGGCCCCTGAGCTGCTAACTAAAGACTTTTATTTTAATTTTAGTTAAATGTTGTTTTTGCTTTTTATATGTCTATATGAATTTCATTTTTTTTTTTTTTTTATTTTGTTTATTTTATTGTAATTTTTTTTTATAATGTGAGTGTGAAGTGTTGTTTTGTTGGCTAGTTGATGTATATTATTTTATATTTTTATATTTTGTAAAGAAGTATCTTATACATAAAAAGTTATGTTATTATGTCTCTGAAATTATTCAAACAATTGTTTCTATGATTTTAGCTAATAAAGGTTGTAAATATATATAAAAAAAAAGATGAAAACTTAAAAAGTTCCAAACTAAAATAATTGGATTAACTGAATCTAAAACTAACAATCATGGATAGAAAACTGAAATAGTGAATAAAATGTGGACTAATACATTTATAGAAAATAAAATATAAAATAAAAAAATTAAAAATATAGAAAATAAAATATTATATTATACAGATAATATAATATTAAATATAATATTATATAGAATAAATTAATATATAATTTTAAAAAATAATAATAATTATTAACCTTGGCTGATCATAGATCATTTTTTCTCTCTCTCTATTAATGTGCGCTGTAGACGGAGGGTGACATCGATCTGTGTTCGTTGTCCATGGGTGAAAGATCATGTTGCTGGTGGTCCTTGAAACCTGTGGGCAAAGAACCAGCAAAATGTCAATATTGTAGCACTGACTTGTCTGTCAGACAGATGTCTTTGCCCAGATTTTATTGTCATTAGACAACGACAAGGATGGACCCAGAATTGCATTGCTTGTTGAATGTGGAATCAGCCAATATGGCAATACATTTAAATACAACCAACCTTGAAACTGATGAAAGAAACAGCAGCCCGGGCCAGATTTGTTTTGTGTTGAGGTTATATCGACTGATTTATTACAACATATTCATGTCAATACATCTGATGTTGATATATTGACTTGTTTTAGGTCAACGTAGGAATAGTTAACCTGCCAGAATTTGGATGCATTAACTCGTTCTTTATGATTAAAAACGTCATGAAGACACTGTGAATGATGTACTGATCTTATATTTGAGCTGCTTCTTGCTGTCGATTCCAGCTCTAACCAAATTTCTCTGGTGCTTCTTCCAGTTCTTTTCCCAAAGACGAAATCCTCTGCTGTGAACATGGACCGTCTGGAGCTGAAGAAAGTGAGCATGGAGGCGGACGATGAAAGCAGCGTGGACGATCGCTTCACGCCCATCGACTCAGAGAAGGCCAGGTCAGAGTCACCGTTGTGTGTGTTTCACCCTGACGCTGTTTGATGTCCACTTGCAGAACATTGTGACACACAGTTTGGTGGGAAATGTGGACATATGCTGACATATTCATGCTTCGATTCGTCATGTGACCGCAAACACACAGAGCCTGTGAAATGTCTTAACAAGGTGTCTGAATTCACGTGTGCGTGCTGTCGATTACAGCCAGTTCCTGGATGAGGACGACGCAGAGAGTCAGAAGTTTCTCACCAATGGCATCATGAAGAAGAAGAAATATGATGAAGAAGAATATGTAAGATTCTTGTTCTGATACTCATTTGCATATTCATACTCTCTCTCTCTCTCTCTCTCTCTCTCTCTGTTGACTAACCCTCTCTCTCTCTCTCTGTCTCTTAGCACCCGGGTCACGCGTCGTTTGGGATGTCCGTCTTTAATCTCAGTAACGCCATCATGGGCAGTGGAATTCTGGGATTGTCTTTCGCCATGGCCAACACTGGCATCATACTGTTTGTGTGAGTATTTGTATAAAGTATAAAGTGGGAGGAGCATGCTATAGAACTTATCAGCTTGGCTCATGAATATTAATGAGGTGCCAGAACTTTCAGCCAATCCTAATCCTGGTTGATGAAATGCATATGTTGGAAAGTAGGTACTAGTCATATTAATATTGTCATTGCTTCTTTCTTAACTAAATATTAAGTGTGACTAATTAAATTAGGCTCTTTTATTATTTGTGTACAAATTTAATGCAATCACTCTAACTGAGATCCTCATTGGTTTTTTTTGCCAGATTTTATTTTATTTTTATTTTTTTGGGGGGGATAAAATATATTTTTTAAATAAATAAATAAATAAAAATACATATAATAATTATATATATATATATATATATATATATATATATATATATATATATATATATATATATATATATATATATATATATATAATGATTTAAAAGCGTTTTAATAAACTTGCTATGGCCAACCAATATTATTTATTTAGTATTTATTTATACTGCATTTCAAAAGTTTTAATTTAAAGCAATAAAAAAAAATTATACATATGATAAATAAACTATTAATCGCATCCAAAATAAAAGTTTGTGTTTACATAATATATATGTGCGTACTGCATTTATGTATATGTAAATACACAAGCGTATAGATTATGAAATATATGTAATATATATTTATTTAATTATATATATATATATATATATATATATATATATACAAAAATATTTATTAAAATATATACATGTACTGGATGTGTTGTGTGTGTGTGTGTGTGTGTGTGTGTATATATACTATATATATATATATATATATTATATATATATATATATAAATTAAAAATGTATTTATTTTTACTGTCAGGGCATAGCAAAAAAAAAAAAAACAGAGAGAGAGATGTTTAAATTTTACATTTTTAAATTACCCAAAACTGAAATGAAAATGAATAAAAACTATATAGACATATTTATAAAAAAATTAAAAATAAATAAAAGTAAATGACTAAAATTAAAATCTATTTATGTATTGTTTCAAAAGTTGAAATGTCTGCTGTGGTGCTTCCAGAGCGGTTCTTATCAGAGAATGCACTCTGTCGGGACGGCAGGACTTCTCCTGTCTGTGACACGCTACACCGCGCATATCGCAAAGAAACTATGTAGCTATATTTAGCTAGCGGCTGTGGTCTGCTGTTCAGTGAAGGGTTAAAGAGTGCATGTGTGTGTGTGAGTGTGTGTGACTGACAGCAGTCAGCTGCGTATGGCCAGCAGGAGGCAGCGCTGGACGCACACCTGCAGCTGAGAGGGAATCAGACGTGATTTATGGGCTGTAAACCAGCCAGCTGTAGCTGGTTCTGGATATTGACCACTTTATATGTCGTTCAGATGGTCTCTTCCTGTCAAAGGTGGCGGTTCTTGGCTAAAATGAGCTGAATTGTGGACTTGATTTGCTGGTAATTAAAACTCTTAGGCAAAGTTTCGACCCTCCTCTGTAGGTCTGATCTTGTATCGCCTGGTTAGTAACATCCTCCGACATTAGCTGAGGTTTATTTTCGAAGCGCTTTCTAAATGCAGGCCGCTCATGTATGTGTCTGTGCATTGACACGCAAATGCTGAAGATCCCCTCTAAACAGATTTCGGAAATAAAAACCATCAGCGGTCAAATATCATTAAAAGCTGACTCATCTATGAAGTAAAAACAGGGACAGCATATTTTGTATGTTTTTTAATTGTCGTGTGTTGTGTTCTGTATACCACTATTAAAATGAATAATTATGATCTTTGCGGTTCAAAATGGTTTTAATACAAATCACCAAAATGGAAAATAGTGACCGTTGCAAATAAAACGGTATTTTATGAAAACAAAATTATGACTGTACAAAACTGTTAAAAAATAAATAAATATGAGAACGTATGATAAATAGCAAATATTTTACAGTTTATAAAAACATTTAAAAAGTCCAGTTTAATTAAACATTATTTAAAGGTTACAAAAAAACGTTTATTTTTAATATTGTAAAATGTTAAAAAGTCCTGTTTTCTTGTTGTGATTAGAATGTTATTTAAATGTTACAAGAACGTTTCTTCCAACGTTCATCTAACTTTATTTTTACACAAAATGTAACATTATTTAAGCATTTATATGTAATATTCTACAAACATTATAATGTCCAGTTTTCATGCGAGTGTAATGTTATTTAAAAGTTACAAAAACGTTTCTTACAACATTCTACTTCTTATTTAAATGTTTATTTGTAATATTGTAAAACGTTATAGTGTCCAGTTTTCTTGTTGTTATTAGAATGTTATTTAATGGTTACAAAAAAAGTTTATTTTTAATATTGTAAAATGTTAAAAAGTCCTGTTTTCTTGTTGCGATTAGAATGTTATTTAAATGTTACAAGAACGTTTCTTCCAACGTTCTACTAACTTTATTTTTACACAAAATGTAACATTATTGAAACCTTTATATGTAATATTCTACAAACGTTATAATGTCCAGTTTTCATGCGATTGTAACGTTATTTAAAAGTTACAAAAACATTTCTTACAACATTCTACTTCTTATTTAAATGTTTATTTTTAATATTTTAAAACGTTATAGTGTCCAGTTTTCTTGTCGTTATTAGAACGTTATTTAAGGGTTACAAAACCGTTTCTTAGAATGTTCATCGAATACAAATCACATCAAAAGAATGTTCCGAGAATGTTGATCCCGGAACGTTTCCTCTCAACGTTACAAGAACATTCCATAAACATTACTTTAAGACTGTTTCATCCTAACATTTAGATAACGTTTAAAAACGTTCCCTGTTAACTTTGTATTTGAACACATGATGTTTTATATTTTAGTCAATGGATTTCTGCCTTTTCTTTGTTTTTCCAGCATTCTCCTGCTTGGAGTCGCTATCCTGTCGCTTTACTCCGTTCATCTGTTACTAGTGACGGCCAAAGAAGGAGGTGAGTTTAAGGAGAGATGACAAACACACATTAATATACCAAGCATGCATTCGATGCTATAACGCCTCTGACTCCAGGCTCGCTGATCTACGAGAAGCTCGGAGAAAAAGCGTTTGGATGGCCGGGAAAAATGGCAGCCTTTGGATCGATAACTCTGCAGAATATAGGAGGTAAAGATGTTATCTTTAAAATAGCTTGAATCTTTAGTTTTTAGCGCGAGTGATGTGATATTAATGTGTTTGGTTTGTCTTCAGCCATGTCCAGCTACCTGTTCATAGTCAAATACGAGCTGCCGGAGGTGATTCGAGCTTTTCTCAGGCTGGAGGAGAGCTCTGGGTAAGTCTCAGTGATGTTTATTAAGTGTTTGTGTCTGTATAGCAGTAGATGAAAGCATAATGACTCATTTATGATGCAAATTTGCTGCAATATGAGTTTGTGGAGAGAAATATGGATCGATGCATCAATCAAAAGCGTACAAAATCAATATTTTCATTATTTGTATATTATTTAACAAAAACTAAAATGTGTTTTTTTTTTTTTGTTTTTTTGTGGATGTGCCAACTGGGATACATGATTTGCAATTTTCAATTAAATGTTCATGTATTTGTGAGTTTACATTGCAAAATGACGTTCTTCCTCAGTATTTTGATATTTTTTACCATTACAAATATCTAAACATCCTTAAATCAAGCTGCATTTAGTATTGATTTCTGAAAAGTGTATCAAAATGTGTTATTTTTAAAGATTCAGATTAGTTATTAACAATAAGATTTTTTGTGTTAATGAAATTAATATGTGCATTTTATATTTACTTTAAATAGATTAAAATATTTGTAATTTTTAAATGTATTGTTATTTTTACTTTAGAATATTTTTTAAATAATTACTAAATATATTACAACTTGTTTTGTGAAAAGTGTATCATAATAAAGTGAATTTTTGCTCAAAACAAGAACAGATATCTGCCAGTGGGCTCAGAAAAATAAACCTTATTCAAAGGGAAAACAAGATTATTTTTCTTGTTAATGAAATGTGTAAATTTATATCTATTTTAAATGGATTAAAAATTAATCGTAATTAATAGTAATTTTAAAATGTATTATGTTTTAGAACAAATGTATAAAAAATATGTTTAAGAAATGAAGTCTTGTTTTTTGAAAAATGTATCAAAATTAAGAAAGTTTATGCTAAAAACAATCATCTGCCAATGGGGTCTTAAAGGAAAAGGAAGTATATTTTTCTGACCTCATTGGCAGATATTTTGTCTTTTTATTTTTATTTTTAAAGGAAAACACACTTAATTTTGATGCATTTCCAAGAAAACGACTAATAGCATGTAATTTTGTCTTCTTGTAGAGCTGTCTGCTGAAATTGAAGTCATTTTATAATTGTTTTCTTGTTTATTTCTGTGCAGCTACTTTGAAACAGTCTGTATTGTATATTTGAATTCAGTCGTAATCACACCGCAGCTTGTTTCGAGGTATTGTGGGATTGGATGGGATCATGATGAAATGCCCTTCTCCTCTGTGCAGTGAGTGGTATCTGAACGGGAATTATTTGGTGGTGTTTGTGTCTATCGGCATCATTCTCCCGCTGTCTCTGCTGAAGAACCTCGGTAAGACTTTGTCTGAAGCGTCAGGGAAGGAAGGTTGAGTTTGTGAAGTGTGTCTAACTGGTTCTCGTCTCTCAGGGTATCTCGGGTACACCAGCGGCTTCTCTCTCTCATGCATGGTGTTCTTCGTGGGAGTGGTACGTTTACTGACGCTGTTTTCTTATCGGCTCTCATGCCACTGTGTGTTATATGATGTTACAACATTCATGTGTCAGTAAGAGTAGTTCAGTAAAAATTTAAATGATTTACTCACCCTAACGCTGTTCCAAACCAGTGTTCAGTTAGTGTCATTGAGATACCATTATAGTTTTTATTAATAGTTTTTTTTTTAAAAATGTCTATGTAGTTTTTATTTTTATTATAGTTCTAGTTATTTTAATACATAAAGTTGAACTCAATTAATTAAAAAAAAAAGATTTTTTTTTTAAAATATATTTTATTTGATATTTATTTTAAGCAAATTAAAATGTAATGCTTTTAGTTTTAGTTAACCATAATAATCCTGTTCAGAGCCTTTAACAATTAATTTTAGTTAACATTTTAAAAATCCATTAATAATAATTTTCAGTAATCTTTTTTTTCTAAAATAAGTCTATATATTTTTATAAATTTTTATTCTAGTTTTAGTTTAGTACATTTACTAAATTACTATTTTTATTATTATTATTATTATTTATTTCACTTCAAGTAACTGTTTTTTATGGTTTTAGCTTCATTAAATAACCCTCATAATAATTCAAAACCTGATTTACTTTCCTTCTCTGGACCACAAAAAAGTCACAATTTAAGCAGATTTTTCACGTTTTCATGTTTTCCAGAAATATCCAAAAAACATCTATTATTATGCTTCAGGAGATGTAGAAAGTTGTATGGACTACTGTATTTGTTTTTTCGCTCTTTATTTGGCGTTTTTTATGCTTGAAATGACACGAGGCTGATGTAAACGATGACAGGACTTTCTCTTTGGGTTGAAATATTTCTTATGCATGGTTTCATGACACTCTCTTGATTTCTCAGCTGATCTATAAGAAGACGATCCTGCCCTGTCCTCTGCCGTTCTTCTACGAGCACGAGTCAAACATGAGCATGAACGGCTCGGACGCTCTGGGTCTGTACACGCTGCAGAACGCCTCGGCACTGGCCTCTGTATCAGCAGTGAACGGACCTCACCTGGATCCTCACACGCCGGTCCACAGCGCCGTCCAGATCACGCCTCACCCCGAGGACGTCGAGGACATGTGCACACCCAAATACTTTGTGTTCAACTCACAGGTGACGATGCAGACGATATTAGACAAATATGTCATTGATCCTGTCAGACGAGAAGACTGTGCTGTAAACTGTGCGTTTGTTGTATTTGTCTTTCAGACTGCGTACACCGTCCCCATCCTCGCCTTTGCTTTCGTGTGTCATCCTGAAGTTCTGCCCATCTACAGTGAACTCAAAGAGTGAGAAAAACTTTGTACATGTGCAAAAAAAAATCTGTTCTGTCCAATAAATTAAAGACTTAAAAGATTATAACTGAAAAACATAATGCACCAATATAGAAAATTGCCCAAAAACAGGTAATTATTTAAATAGTGTATTTTTAAATAGCATCAGTTTCAGTAAAAAAAAAAAATGAAATTTAGAACATTGGCTTGTATTGTTATATTATATTATATTATTATTATATTATATTATATTATATTATATTATATTATATTATATTATATTATATTATATTATATTATATTATATTATATAAATAGTTTTAAGTAGTTGTTTTTTATTATTATTATTATTTTTTTTTTATTGTTGTGATATGATTAATCGCATCCAAAATAAAAGTTTTTTGTTGACATACTATATGTATGTTACTGTGTATATTTATTATGTATATATAAATACATACACATACAGGAAATATTTTGAAAATATTTACATGTATATACATTTATATATTTTATTCTTATATGTTTATATTATATATAATATATTTAATATATAAACATAACATATTTTTTCCTTAAATGTATACATGCATGTGTTTGTAATTATATATACATAATAAATATACACAGCATACACGCATATATTATGTAAACAAAAATTTTTTATTTTGGATGTGATTAATCGTGATTAATCATTTGACAGCACTACTTTATTATTATTATTATTATTATTTTTTTTTTTTTAAATAGCATCAGGTCCTGTAACAAAAACCCTGAGATTTAGAAATTTGGATTTATTATATTACTATATTATATTTTATTATATTATATTATTTAAATAGTTTTAAGTAGTTGTTTTTTAAAAAATATAATTACTTTATTATTATTATTATTATTTTTAAATAGCATCAGGTCCAGTAACAAAAACACTGAGATTTAGAAATTTGGCTTTATTATATTATATTATATTATATTATATTATATTATATTATCAGTTATATTATATTATCATTATATTTATATTATCATTATATTATATTAATAGTTTTATGTGAAGTTTTATTATTATTACTATTATTATTATTATTATTATTATTAGTATTATGTTTTATATACATGCAACTAGGTCCAGTAAAACAAAAAAAACACTGAGATTTAGAAATTTGGCTTAATTATATTATATTATATTATATTATATTATATTATATTATATTATATTATATTATATTATATTATATTATATTATATTATATTAATTAAATCGTTTTATGTAGTTTTATTATTATTATTATTATTATTATTATTATTAATTTTTTTTTTTTTTACAAAAAACACTGAGATTTTAAAATTTGGTGTTATTGTTATGTTACTGTTATGTCTCTGTAACTTTATGTTATGTTATGTTATGTTATGTTATGTTTCAAATAGAATCCGGTTCCACAAAATGTTTATATCTCACACATTGACAATTTTATTTATTTATTTATTTATTTATTTATTTATTTTTAAATGGCATCAGGTCCAGTAACAAAAACAATTGGATACTAAGATATTTTAATATTGTTTTGTATTATGTTATATTACATATCAAATTAAATCTGACACCATCACAGTATTTTTCAATAGTCTGAAGTTAACAGTTAAAAACGGCTGATATTGACTGATACCATTATAATCACATACCCAAGACCCGTGATATATTTCCTGAAGCTGTTTCTGTTGTGACTCCTGCTGTTCTGCAGTCGCTCTCGGAGGAAGATGCAGAGGGTCTCGAACCTGTCCATCTTGGCCATGCTGGTGATGTACCTGTTCTCCGCCCTGTTCGGCTATCTGACGTTTTGCTAAAAAAAAAAAAAAAACTCCGCCCTGTTCGGCTATCTGACGTTTTATGGTACATTACGCTCTTCTCATACACACCTTCAGCACACATTCCAAGCGCTCTCCTCTCGGCTCTCTTCGCTCTCAGCCTCGTCGGCGCATCGACCCTCTCTCTCTCTCTCTCACTCTCTCTCTCGCGGTCTGTGTATCAGATCATGTCGAGGCAGAGCTGCTTCACACCTTCACCAAGGTCTACAAGTTTGACACGATGCTTCTGCTGGTGCGTTTGGCTGTGCTGACGGCGGTGACGCTGACCGTTCCCATAGTGCTGTTCCCTGTGAGTAACAAAACACACATGTTGGGCGTCACCGTCCTTCATTCTGAAACACTTTGACGTGTGTTTGATGTGTTTTTGATGCTCTTTTATTTATTCATGTCCTCTTATTGTGGCCTTTCATGCATCGGCATCATTCCCTGGAAAAACATGCTTTTGTTTAATATAACTTGATAAATAACTAAAACTAATAAATATTTTTTTTTTTAAACTGTGTAGACATTAGGGGTGTAACGGTACACAAACATGACCGCAGGGGGAAAAAACTAAACATAAAATTGCTTTTTTATTAAACATTGGTTTATTGAACAAATTTCTCTTTCTTTAGATTAATTCAATTGTAATAAATTTTCTTAGGGATAAAAATCTACCTCAGATTCTGCTCTAAACTATAGGGAGCCCTTTTACATTACTGTAAGGTTATTTTTTAAAAAGTTGTTCAAACTTAAATTGAAGTACTATTTTTTTTTTTATTTTATATTTTTTATTAAAAATTTATTATTATATGAATTATAAAAAAAAAACTTAAATATACGACTCTCTTAAAAAAAAAAAAAACTAATAAAAATACAAAAATGCATAACAAAATTATTAAAACAGAAAATAGAAAAATAAAATATATTTTAAAATATTAGCAGACTGTAATAGAATATCAATGACACTAAAACCATAAAAAAATGATTTGAATTAACTGAAATAATATCTAAAAACATCTAAACTTAATTCATTTCAGCTAGTTGCTAAGAAAATGTTTATCATTTTTAATGTACTAAAATAACTAAAACCAATACATAAAAATATATATATTTATATACATTTAAGAAAATAAATAAATAATAAAAATTACTAAAACTCAAAAGATTAAAATCTAATCCAAAATATTACTTAAAACTATCATGGTATATCAGTGATACTAAAATAACACTGATTTGTTAAATGAAATATTTATTTTTCTGACATGTGACAGGCAGAGGGCGTTCTAGAGCTTCTTTTGCTCAAGCCCCGCCCTCCCCTCTCTCTCTCTCTCGCCAGCCTCTCTTCCGCATCTCTCTCTCTCTCTCTCTCTCTCTCTCTCTCTCTCTCTCTCTCACACACACACACACACACACACATACACACACACACATGGTGAGGGAGGGGCGATCAAAGCCAGTGGAATATTACCTGATGCAGTGCAGTCAGTGACCTTGATAAAAGTACATCATGTGGCCACCGGAGGCGCTATAAGCACACGAAACACTCCTGCAGTTCCTCTAGTGTGCTGGTATTATTTGATTAGTTTGTCTAAAAACGTGAGAGGCTGCCGAGCCTTGGCTGTTTAAACAGCTTTAGCATGCGATGGCTTGTGTGAAAGAGCACAGCTGAGCTGAGGCCTTGCTCTGTGTTCATGAGCTTTACATCAGGGCTTGCACAGCTTGTGACATTTTGTGTTTCCAAGGCCTTCAAGTCTCTCTTAAATATCACGGTCCGCAAGATTTCTTCTGTTTTGTCTGAGAGGCAACGGAGACCTTGAGTCCGACTCGCAGACGACACCCGCTAACAGAAACAAGACAGACGGGCGACACGGACCAACAGTTTTATTCTGAATGAGCATAAACGAGTCATAAACGATGATGCTGGGCCTTTGATGATGAGCGTTTACTGATGATATAAAAGTTCTCTGGTATGAATTCAGGACTGTGCCAGTTTTCTCAGGACACATCCTGGATCGAGATCAGATGCACATTGTTCTCCTAACTCTCACACAGTGCTCTGAATCAAGGCTCTTGAACATTAGCGAGCACATTTGCTACATGAGCAGTGACAGGTGTGCCGCTTCGGTGCCCTTATAAAGGACCCCGGGGCCCTTCAGCTCCAGTTTCACTTGTATCAGATGCTTGATTCAATGAGGCCATGGTTTATTACACTTTCAACAATCTGCAGAGTTACAAATGGGTTCAAGGAAAGTACATATGTAATTTTTATGTATTTATTATTATGTAATTAATATTTCTTTAAAAGTATGATATTTTAATATAACCTAATTTTTGTTATTATATCTCATTATTATTTTAATAATTTATTATTAATCAATTATTCAAAATTATTAAAATAAATATTAATATTTTAACATTAAAATACATTTATAATTTTGCACATATTAAATATATGTTTTACAAACATTCTGTTAAATATTTTATATTTAATATTTTTTAATAATAACATTGGGTTATATATTTATTAATAAATTAAGTTTATGAACATATAGTTTTTTTTTAAATGTGTGTGTGTGTGTGTGTATATATATATATATATATATGTATGTATTAATATATTTATAACATAACATATAATTAAAAAAACTTTAAAATGTAATTCTAAATTATATAGGTAAATATAAAAATATAAAATGTAAAAATATTATTATATAAAGTACTATTATGTTTAACTATTATATATTATATTTAATTATTAAATGGGTTATTTTTTCACATTTATTATTGAATGTGTAATACTTTTTGATTCACTTTTTAAATATATATTTTATTTATTTTTATTATATATTTACTACTGCTAACTCTTTATGATAGTTTGTGCTCTGACTCTGTGATTAAACCGGTCACACTGTGAGGTCAGTGCAGCCTGGGGTCAAAGGTCATGTCAGTGCCTGTGAGGGTCAGTGAGCTTCACTCACATGATCACGTATGATAGTTTACACCTGACTGAGAGCAACACTACAGCTGCGTACAGGAGACAGAGCCGTCTCCGTTCTGAGTTTAGGGTCTTTATATGAGTTTGAGTGTGAAGCTCCCTGCGCTCTTCCTCTCAGAACCACAAGGGTTTCTCTGAAACGTGGTCTGTGTTGCTGTTCTGCAGTGGTGCTTGTCTTCATCTGGTTTTGTGGTTGATGTCTGAACTCTCTCTGCGTCTCTCTTTGTGATCTCAGCAGGTATTTTTGGAGCCCTTTCTCTGAAACTAGCATGTTAAGCTACTAACTTCAAGTAAATAAACAACACCGAGGCTGAAAATGTAGTTATCTACACTAACACTAAGCTATTTAGGGCAACTATATCCTATAGACATTTCTTAGATTATAGTATTTGTAAAGTAGCAGAAGTGGCCTGTTTTCATGCCACAAAAACACTGACCTCAGATTTAAACTTGAACATATATTATTAACATATATTAAATATTTTTCAAATAAAAAGTGTTTCTGCTCACCAAGGTTGCATTTAATTGATCAAAAATACAGTTTTTAATGCAAATAGTGTTTTTACTTGGAGATATTTAACTGGTGTATTTAAAAAAGAATCTTAAATGTTTTATATAGTTTGTCTTAATTGTAAGTCTTCACTTTGTTATTTCCGTTAACATAATTAAAAATAAACGATTAATTGTCGCAGCAGGAGTTTAGAGGTATACACTGCAAAAAAAAACATTATTTTTGTCAATTTTTTTCATTTAAAATATCTGCACAATCACAAATGAAGACACATTTACTCAAGAATTAAAATGACTTTATGCATCAACAGATTATTAATAATATGAAAAAGTATTAATAATATGTTATTTATTAATTTATAAATATTATTAAAATACATTTACTGTATCTTTTTGTTCTTATTTTAAGCACAAACTCACTTAATTTAGGTTTTTTTAATAAAACTTTTAGAAAACTTTTAGATGTTTTTAGTGTAAAACGAAACAAAATTCTGAGTGTTTACAGTGAATTTCTAAGTTGATTGTTTATTACAGATTTCAGGAGCACTAGTGTATAGATGCACTCAACATGAACTGAAAGCAACAACACGCTTGGATTCACAGGCTTTTTAAAGACTCTTTCTCTCTCTATTCAGTGTTTATGCTGAAATTGTATCTTTAGAAGTTGAAAGTCCAGCTGCATTTCATGCGATCTCTGCTTGAGTGATCGGTGTCAACCTCTGTCAGTCAGCCGTTAGTCCTGCTGCTGGCTGATGCAACTCTACCACACACTTACACTTGTAATCCTGTCTCAGGCTCCGCCCACTCTGTGTGCATGTGTGTGTGTGTGTGTGTGTGTGTGTGTGTGTGTGTGTGTGTGTGTGTGAACTTTGGCCCAGTGTGAGCTGGTTCTCATGCTCTGAGCGGATCAGCCCGGGTCCTGTGACCTGCGCTCAGATAATTCACTCACCTGCTCTGGATCGTACAGTTCCTGCTCCATTCAGACTTCTGTGTGTGTGTGTGTTTGCAGTGCTTCAATAACTTTATAACAGTAATATTAGTTCTCAAAGGAATTCGATTAAATCTAAACAGAAAATCGTGTTTCATAAATGAAGTTATTTGCTTTCATTTGTTTCGAATCATCTGTAAAGCCGCCGGATGTCTGATGCAGCTTTAGCATTTCATGCTGCAAAGGCTCTCGATTACAGATTCTTAATGTGGTCTTAGAGATCTGGACCACAGTGCATATAAAAAATGATGTGTATTATCCCTGAAGAGAACCTTATTTATTATAACCACATTACCTAGTTATTTTTTTTTTTTTTTTTTATAAAGAAATATTTTTTTTTTTAAATATTTATTTTTTCACGGTTTAATCTCTATCTATCTATCTATCTATCTATCTATCTATCTATCTATCTAAAGCAAAAAACATGATTTTTTTTTAAAGTACTATATATATATATGTGTGTGTGTGTGTGTATAATATATATGTAATTAAAAAAGGTTAATTTATTAATAATAAATGTTTTTTATTTATATATGTAATTTTTATTTATTTTTAACAAATGTGTAATGTGATTTTTACATGTATTAAGTGTGTTTTTTACATTTAATTCTTTAGATATATATATATATATAAAATCACATTTATTGTTTAAAAAAATTATGTATATTAAAAAGTGAAGAAAATACTATAAATATTACGTGTGTTTTTTACATTTAATTATTTAAATCCTTATATATATATACAGACACATAATATATATATATATATATATATATAATATATATATATATATATACACATTATATATACATTATTTTTTAAACAATGTGATTTTATATATATCTAAAGATTTAAATAATTTAATGTAAAAAACACACTTAATAAATGTAAAAAAAAACTAATCACACATTTGTTAAAATAAAATTAAATATATATGAGTATATATATATATATATATATATATATATATATATATATATACAATATATATATATATATATAAATATATAATAAAAACATTTATGTTAAAAAAATACTGTATATAAAAAGTGAAAAAAAAAAACTATATATATATATATATATATATATATATAACTCATATATATATATATGTGTGTGTGTGTGTGTGTGTGTGTGTGTGTATAAACCATAGTTGTGTTTGTATTTCCCATTTCACTCACAATATTGTAAAAGTGCTTGCTTTTGTTAAAGTGAATGATTTAGTGGTCTTTTGTTCGTTTGTGTTTTTCAGATTCGTTCGTCAGTCATCACGCTGTGTTTCGCTGGAAAGGAGTTCAGCTGGATCCGACACATCCTCATCGCCGCCGCTATACTGGCCTTCAACAACCTCCTGGTGATCTTCGTCCCCACCATCAGAGACATCTTTGGCTTCATCGGTCAGTGCTTTCTCCACACTCTGCTTCTTAATAGATGTGGCCCTTTTCCCTCTTGAGAGGAGAAGACTTGAACACACACACATTAATTCCTCCTCTTCCTCCTGTAGGTTCGTCTGCGGCCACCATGCTCATCTTCATCCTACCGGCGGCGTTTTACCTGCGGCTGGTCAAGAGCTTACCGTTCAGATCACCGCAGAAAATATCTGTAAGTATATGTTAATTGTTATGTTACGTTACGTCACATTATATTACTTTTGCTGCTTTATACTTTTGACATAACCAATTTATTATACTGATTTGAATATAATTATGATATACCTCATTCATTAAAACAAAAATACAAAGAGAGAGAATATAAATTTTAGTCTTTATTATCAGCACATGAAGTGCATTAAACATCAGGGTTTCCTAAACTGCGGGGAAATTGTGAATTGATAAAATTAATTAAATCATAATAATGTAAACTGAAAAAATTTATGCTAATAATTAATAATAATAATTAAAATATTAGCTTAAAATCTCAGGGTAAATATTAAAATGATGTGTAAATAAAATGTAATTATGAAGTCCGTTTAAAAAACTAACTTTCTTTGCTTTTTAAATCAGATTAGAAGCATTTTAAAATGTTATATATTCTAATTACAAGTATTTAATTTTTGGAATTTGATTTCTGTAATCCATATTACATTTATACATACATATATATAACTGTAGAAAGTAATAAACAAGTAAAACGTTATAATAAATAAACAAATAATTAACATGTTTTTACTTTATAGAAAAAAAACAATATATTGTATTATGTAGCTATTATATTAGATTTTATTGTAATGTTTTATTCTATGTAATGCTCTATTTTATGTTATATTTATTATATTATATTATTTTATTAAATAGAGTATTCTATTATATATATATATATTCTATTATATATACTAGTATATTCTATTATATATATCTATATATATATATATATATATATAAAACTATAGTACGTAATACGAGAAACAAGTAAAACTTTACAGTAAATAAACAATATGTTGTATAGTGTAATTATTATATTAGATTTTATTTTAATGTTTTTAATTTATGTAATGCTCTTTTATTTTTATATTTTATATTTTACAAGAGTATATATATATATATATATATATATATATATATATATATATATATATATATATATATATATATAAAATCCATAATTCCTATATTTTAATTGTGTTTTATTTTATTATTTCAAGTAAATTTATTTATTTTTTCCTCCAGGCAACTATTTTCCTGGTGGTGGGCATCTTCTTCATGATCGGGAGCTTGTCTCTGATCGTCTTGGACTGGATCCACAAAACATATCGGCTGTAAATCTGCAAGTAAACCATAAGAAACTGATGAACGTCAAGAATGGATTAATCAAAGAGTTCATGTTTTGAAGGGGATGATTAACTGTGCCTCCACCTCTCTCTCCTCTCATAAGCTCCCGCTTGATGTTTTAACTTCTCCTGTGTGTTTTCCCAGCTCTCAGATCACTGCAAATGATGTTTAATGCAAAGAGAGAGAGCTGGGCAGAAGGGTTCATCAAATAAGCACTTGAGGATTTTTATCAAGACATGTTTGATTTCATCAGCTGGTCACAGATAGTTAGTTAGTTAGTTGTTATTAGCTCACTCGAAGATGACATCTCAGTCATTTTCTCTCCACGTATGCTGAGGAAAATCAACTTAATGATGCAGATTCCATTTCTGAGTGAACTCTTTGTTTAATATTATCACTTGAATCAGATTTCCTCTTTTTTGAGAGGGGAAAAAGGTCCAATTATTGCATTTTTGTACCAAAATGAAGTAAAAGCTTAGCTTTTTCCTCTCAACCTGATCCATAAACATCGACTCGATTCTCTTCGTTAAGAGGATTTTGAGCGGGTCAGTTCAGCGCAAGATGTCTCCACAATTGCATTCAGCTTTCTAAAGCAGTTCATATAATGTTTTAGCCACACCAAACGGGCAGAAACATCCGTTCTGACTCATTAATTACCGTAAAGTCATCGCGCACAAGCCCAGACCGTTCACTCTCAAAACCGGCTTCGCTTCATCTTAACAGAACGCAGTCCAATCACATCAGCGTTTATTGTCGAGATCTGTGCCTTCTTTCTGTGCCGTATCTGCCTTGACATGGAGGTTTACAGAAGCCCTCATCCGTGCTGAAACAGGTTTCTGCATGCGCCGGTCCTGCCAAAGTGGACGATATTTAAAGATCCTTTGGTGATCTATTTACTCATGAAGCAAGTGAATATTTCAAATGAAATGGTTATGATATTTTTGCATGTTTTGAATCACAAACATGGTCTTTTTGGACGTTGTATATGGTTTGTAAATAGTCTAATTCGGGGTTTTTTTTAGTCACTGATGGATGCTGGAAGGGTAGAGTTTTAGTATTATATTTTAGATGTCTGTTCCATCGTGTCTTTATTTTCTTTTGTAAATTTGTAGAAAAGCCATTGTATTTCTATTGTGCCTCCTTGACGGTTTTTAAGACGAACTGAAAAATGGAGTTACATGTTTTTTCTTTTCTTTTTTGTTTGTTACTTGATTAGTTAGCAGCTGAAATGATACAGAGAGACTCGCAGACGAATGTTTGGTCATATTTCACATCTAGAACATGCTTGAAAATCATCAGATTTTGAACAGTATTTGTCTTCCGCCGTTTACCTCTGAAAACACATATCGGACGTGTTCGTGAGTGCGATTTATATATGTATTTTAAAGTCGACATGAAATCAAAACTGACCCTATTTGCTTTCTTATTAACACTTAAAAATCCGTTGATGCATTAACTAGCAATACATTTATTCATTTTTTTATTATTATTTATTTATTTAAAAAAAAAATTACGAGACCCATTCGGATTTTTTTATTTTTTTTGGCCAAAATATATTTTAAATAAAAAATATTTTATGAATATAAATATGAAAATATTTAGTTTCAACCTTTATATATCAAACTATATTTCAAAATGTATTTCAGGGGCAAGAAAATACATTTCCGATTAATTAATGTTTAATTTTTTTTTTAATATATGTTCACTTGTGATATATAGAAAACAAATAAAGTTGTTCCTTAAATGTGAACATATTTTCTCGGATTGAATATATATGGAGGGCAAAATAAACTTTTAAACGCTTTTAAAAATATATTGATATTTTTTAAATATATTTTCAAAATTATACAAAAACAAATTGCCAAAATAAATAAATATATTTTTGAAACACATTTTAGCAAATATAAATATATTTTGGCCCTCTTTTGTATATTTTTAATTTAAAAAATAAAAAAATAGTTTTTTTGTCATGTGGGTAGTTAATAAAAATACATCTGTTAATGCATATAAATTCATACTATTATAATAATGTATTAGTAACTGTTGAAATTAACATTAACTAAGATTAATAAATTCTTTAGAAGTATTTTTCATTGTTAGTTCATGTAACTGAACTAACGTTAACAGATGAAACATTATTGTTAACACTTTCTTTAAACACGTTCCAAAGAAAAACAAATGTCTGTTTACATAATTTTTCATCAAAATGTAAAAAACAGTTTCCTTTTTTTTATTTCTGACCATCCACTCAGCTGTCATATTTTCATATGTGTTTATTGAAGTAAAATGGGTTGCGAATGTTATTTCATGTCGACTTTAAGCGCGTTTACATGCTCCTAATCGCTACAGACGGACCGCTCGTTCACAGCCTTGTGCCTGTCGCTTCCTTCAGGGAAAATGTGCAGGAATTGTAACGTCATTGAATGTACAAACTGTAACAGTTTACATGTATTTTGGTAATGTGAAGTGAACACAGTATCCCAGTATTTTGCTGATTGTCGAGGAACAGTTGAAGTGAGGTGAAACCTCGTCCGCTCACAAACTGCCATTATAACCTTTGGCCTCCTGCGGCTCGACCAATCATATTTGCCACGTCACTGGGGGATTTTTTTTTTAATTGAGGTTTTTTCATTTTATTTAGTATGATGAATAATGAAATGTGATGTGAAACAACATCCTTCTTTGTGTTTTTACTGATGGAGAAAATCTTCAGTTGTCATGGTGATCAGAGATATTTAAATTATGGTGATGAGTCTCACTTAAACGTTCATTAATATTTTATACTTTAAATAATTACATTTATATAATTACAATAAATAAAAATATGGGGAAGTTTACTTTTATAACAAAAGTAACATATATGAAATTTTTTATATCGTTAAAATATTAATTTAAATAAATATTTATCATGTAAGTAAGTAGCTTTGGATAAAAGTATCTGCTAAATGAATAAATGAAAATTAAATCACTAAATTTAGTAGTTCTAAAAAGAAGATCTTTTTTTAAAAACTAAATATATTTAGTCTTATTTCTTGATTTTGCCAGTTTTTAATTTTATTTTTTCTAATATACATAAATATATATATATAATATATATTATATATATATATATATATATATGTATATATGTATATATATAAACATAAACTATCAATTTATTAAAACATACAGTATTATTAAAAATATTTTAAGAAATTTTTCACAATGAAATTGCGGAAAACTACTTTTTTTATACTTTCATAGTTTTCCATACATGCATATAATGAAATAACTGTACAATTTATTTACCAAACAATAAGTCATGGCAATGAGATTTGCAGAGGCATTTTTTCTTCTGCATTTTCTTTTTGGAAGCACACTACCACTACAAAAACCAAGTCACATGTTAATCCTGGTACACGGCACACATTGCAGAATAAACCTGTGAGATCTGAGGCAAGAATGCAGAATATTGAGCTAAAATTGTAAAGGAGTGTTTGTTTGGTTTGTTGGTATGTGTGTTAAACATTAGCCATATGGCAGAGAATGCGAGCAAGAAAGTTCTAATAATAAAAGTAGATGTTGTGTATTATGTTTTTATGTCTTCTATGTGACTGTAGATTGTCTGGGGATCAAAAAAAGTCAACAACATCAGCCGGTCATCTTTGTAAGCAGCCAAACTGATGTATAGAGAAATAAGACAACACTTCTTCAGAGAAAAGGTGTTTTTTTAAAGCAAAACCTGAATGGCAGTTCTCTGTGCATTTCTGATGTCTCAGCATCAAAACTGTGTGTAGTCAGCATTACAGAGCCCATAGAAACAAGTTCTGAGATGTTGCTGACTCATAATGCACACACACACACACACACACACACACATGCTTTGCATCCAATTAAATATTCTCTAGAACCAAAACGGGGAAATCTGGGGGCCATTCCTCAAGAACATCCTGCAAAATTTGTCTAAACAAGCATCAGTAATGGACCAATGTCCTTTCAAAATCACGTCAACGCAGGAAAGAAAACTGTGCGTTTAAGGCAGATTCATGTTTGGAAGTAGCAATTAGATTGCTTTGTTTGTTAAGTCCTGTAAAAACAGAGGCTGCACCCAGCCCTGAGAAAACATTCGCTTTATATGACCTGGAAAAGACATCCTTGTATTATGTTCACACAAAACTTTAATCATGCGAAAAATGATCATAAATGAAAATCTGAGGCCTGTAAGGAACATAAGATGCCTTGAGGTGACGCTCGATAAAAATGTAACCACACCTGTCTGCATTTTTATTAGACAATGTTTTTCTCAAAAATGAACTTTGGTACGAAAAAAAACCTTTGGGTGCTAGACATTTATCATTTGCTGAGAAAAGTGTGGTGCAGTTTAGTGATCAGATGCAACATTTTCACCTTCTACAAAAAAAAAGAAAAAAACCCATAGACGAACACTGAAGGAGGGACCCGAACCAAATCTAGAGCTCTTTTGACTTGGCGACTACAACCACAAGTAACACAAATGTACACTGCAGAGGTGCCATTTATGCCACCTCTGAGCAGCATGAAACCGTCTGTTGCTAAACACTGCAAAGGTGACATGCACAGAAACATTTCTGAAGTTGTATTTAGGTGTCTATACACAAACTGTTTAATGCTGCTCAGAGGTGACATAGATGCATTTACACACACACACAAAAAAAGATATTAAAAACTGGGGCTGAGGTGGGTCAGAGCAGGCTTATTTTAATCTCCCTTTTATATGCCATTGTGTCTTGACACAGAATTTTGAGCAGGCACAGAGCAGCCTTAACTTGGCTGTGTAAAGATACTTTGTGTAAAGACACCTAAATGCCACTTACCTTTGCATGCAAAGTAAATCTTAAGCATGCATAGTTTAGTCCAGCTTTTATCCAGCATTGCATCTTTACACTAAATTCTGAGCAGCACAGTGCCGCCTATGACTATGACTATGACTATGTAAAGACACCATTAGAACACCTTAGCAACTACATAGCAATGCCCTGGCAACACCCAAGAATCATGGCCATGTAAATTTGGCAAAAGTAAATCCTAAGCAGGTATAACTCAGTCTGTTTTTATGCAGCATTGCATCTTTACATTGAATTTTGAGCAGGGGCAACAGCCTTATCTTGGCTGTTAAAGATGCCAATTGAATACCTTAGCACTCACCAGAACACTCTAGAATGGTGTCAGTGAGTCTTGGTCTAGTGTGATGAGCCTGCAGTGAGTGAGTTGTGCTTTTATTATGCTAAAGGTGTTTGATGAGCAGGGAGTGCCACATTAACTCTGAAAGCTGGAGTTCCAGCACACATGACCCCACAAATCTCAGTCCCTGTTGGTGTAGTGTTATAAACATCCAGAGAGAGACCAGTGAGGTCATCTAAGGATTGTGTTTCCTCACTTGACAGGGTTTGTCAGTGGAACATGTGAACACAAGCAAACTAAAATGACCCAGACTACATTAAACAAACACTCGCAGTGAGGATCAGTGTGGCGATTCAAGAGACTTTTAGAAAACAAAACTGTCGGTTTTCCAGGTCAGCCAATATCATGTTTATAATTGTGTCTGTTGTTTGGTCTGTGTGGTTCATGGTGATAATAATAAACTTCAGTGTTTGACTTGTAGGGCAGTTTTATTTACTTTTTCATGATAGTGGTGGTACTGTGTTGTGTCCAATGTAAAACCTTCATCCTGAAGCAAAAGAAAATCACTCAACAAGTATGAATTGTAATGAATCGACGCTACATATGCACCATAAATCTACCTTTGATAACAAGGGCCAAGTTGATTTAGAGGTAAACTTGCACTCTCATGCTCTCAGACACACCCTCAGGTTTCCAGATACGTAACTCTGTTCTTGGTGACGTATGTTTTCAAGCCCATGTAAACAATGCTTCACCTAAAGGTCACGTGAGCAGCAGAAGGCTGTGTCAGCTTGACTCAGGAGCTTTTGAATGAAGCTGAATACCTTTTTTTAGTCATTTTACACTCTCTCTGTTTCTAAAAATGTTGTAGGAGCATTGTTTTGAAATGTTTCTAAAACACTGAAAGGTCCAGTTTTGCTGTCTTGATTATATGTTACAAAAACAACGTTATTTGAACGTTTATTTGTAATATTTCAAGAATTCTAGAATGTCCAGTTTTCTTGTTGTGTTTAGAACATTATTTAAAGGATTCAAAAAAGAAATTAGAACATTCATAAAGTAGAAATAACATCATAAGGACGTTTTCCAAGAACGTTTTCCCAAACATTATTAGAATGTATATCAAATATCAATAAAGTGATAAGAACATTCCATAAACATTAATGTTTTGTCCTAACATTTATATAACTATGAAAAAAACATTAGTGGAAGTTGTGTTTCCTGTTAGCGGCGCTTCCAGCTAAAAAAATTACTCCTCTGTCTATTGGTTTATCTTAATCAGCTCTGTTTGGACTCTCATTCTGACGGCACCCATTCACTGCAGAGGGTGTTTTTTTGTGTATTCTTTCCCTGTATGGAGAAGAGCAATGTATGCTTTTGTGTTTCATCATGAGGTTGAGTAAACAACGACAGAATGCTTGTTTTAGGCGAACTGTCCCTTTAAACCTGCCATCTCTGTTCAGATTCCAAGAATGCGGTTGCGAGATGAATCCTGATCAAGCCGTCACTTAACGTCACGCTAAGCATCTGATCAAGGCATTCATGTCTTTGGCCTCATTTAACGGGAAGAGAGACACAGTTAATCCACAGTCCTGTATAATAGGCTTAAGTGTGACCCAGTGTGGTGCTTTTCTTACATTTGCGTAGGTAACAGGATAGTAACATCGTGTCTGCTTTCAGACCGTGGGTGATCATTGAATTATAAAAACATAAAGAGGCAGAATGATGCTCGGCAGAATGCTGTGAACTCAACCTTGAGAAAAGCAAAGCAGGGAATGGAAATTTCCCAAATGCATGAGGAAGGGTGGGACAGGCTGAGCTGTACTGTCATGAGATTCGGATGAAAATGTAACACAGCTCTTTTTTATCTGTGTGTGCAGCACCTGGGTCATTAGGATGTCACGTTTACTAGCCGATGACGCCCGTCTTGTTTTGACCTTCCTGATCTCTCTCACGCACGGAGATAAATGACAGTTCAGAAACAAAGAGTTTTTGATAAAAGCAGCTAATGGAAAATACATGGTTGCTACTTTAATAAATCTCACTGAACTGCATACAGGCTGTTCTCAAATGTGTCTCTTGGAATACCTCAGGCAAAAATAGCTATGTTGAAGAAAAGAGTAGAAGTCGCTAGCATTATGCAAAGGTGTTCAGGGAGGTTCAATGTTGTGCAGTTGCTAGGATGTGTTGGATGGTTTTCCACCCTCAAGTCTTAATATTCTGGTCCCTCATTGCTCCTCTCGTCTTCATTTTAATGTAAATAAGTTGTATTAGTGTTTATATCTTTCTAAGCTTTTCATCTCACCAGTGGCACCTTTAGCTTGTTCAATAATTATTTTGCACTTTTTTCTGTAACTGTTTTGGAATGCTGTTCATTACAAAATGTTCCATTCCAATGAAGTTAAATTTATAATTTTTAGTTATTTTTTTTTTTTACCCACTATAAATGAGTCTTTTGACAAGAAAACAAATATCTGTATATTTTACTCAATTTGTTCTCCTTGCAATCTCATTTCTGTTTAAAAAAATTAATCTCATTTGCGATTTTTATTCGCTGTAATGAACCAAATGAAAAGTCAGAAAAGAGTTTAGTCCCCTCAGAATGAACCTTACGCTCCACTCTACAGTTCAATCTCATTTTTAGCTCATTGACTGACCGTTTCGATGAATGGAATAAACTGTACAGCACTGGCTGGTCAATAATATGATGTAATGACAACAGAGTGACACAGAGCTCTGGCAGGTGTTGTTCTTCCTGTCTGAGAGCACCACTTCCTTCCTGATGTTCCTGCACGGGGGATTTTGTGAGAGTATTTTTTTTTGTTTTTTTTCTTTTTGTGAAATATAGAGAGAGGTGTATAATATAACAGAGATGTGGTTTTTTATAAAAATTTTGACTGTATTTATTGTGGGAATCAAGGGAATATGCTTGGCTTCGCACGATCCCTGTTATACAATCATCACACAGCAGGATTTTATGATGCACAGAGGACATCTCTGCTCTCGGTGGTTGTGGCAGAGCTGTAGTTTTATGGGTCTCATGTACAGGGTGCAGTGCCGGTGAGAACAGTTTATCCAGGAGACCCGCTGTAATCCCGCTCCCCCACCTCTCGCTTGAAGTCAGCGGGTTCATGTGCTTCAGATCCGGGTTGTCTTTTACAATATTAGTGGAAAGTTTTGATGCCGTTTAGAGGTTCGTCTCAGCTTCTCCTGCAGGTCCAGGAATTCAGAGCTCTTTCAGCGGTAAGCGGATTACAGGCCCAAAGCTTCATATCAAAAGATGCCCGTATTCCTCCCGGCTCACACCGCCTAATTTCTGCTGTTCATCTGGAAAATTCCCTTGACTTATGTCACGGTTCATTGTGGTTACAACCTGGCCGTGGTGGTGGTGATGTACAGTACTTTAGGACCAATGTTATTTTATTATTATATGCATATACTTTTTGTATTCATATTTTGAAATAGCATTTATTTTAATATTTTCTCTTTTCATTTTAATTACATTTTTAGGGATTTACATGTTTTTGTCATTTTTATCAGTTTTTGTTGTTTTATTAAAATTTTATTTCCTTTGTTTATCTCCAGTGCTTCAACTTTGTTCAGTTTCATCTAATATTTATATTACAGTTTTATTTCAAATAATATTCAATATATATACTAATATAATGTTTTAGCTCTTATTTTCATATATATATTTTTAATTTTAGTGATTTTTGCAATGTGCTTAGTTGTCATTTTTAGTAGTATTTGTTCTTTTTAAATATTAATAGTTATGTTTTGTTTTTATTTCAAGCTTTAGTTTAAGTTTTTAATCATTTCCAGTTAATTAAACACTAAAACTAAAGTAATTTATTCAGCTTAAACTTATTTCAGTTCATAGCCAAGGCAACATTTATAATTTATTTTTCATCCATTATGTAATTTTTATATTGATTCTACTTTATTTCAGTTAAAACGTTTTTAATAGTTTAGTTGATTATATTAATCCTGACTAGAACCACTGTAGAACATGCAGTACACAATCTGAACATCATCCATTCACCAAATACTCTCCCTCACAACTGTTTTGACCTTAAACGGTTTTTATTTAGAGTTATGCATTTGGCAGATGCTTTTATCTAAAGCAACTTGTTCTGCATTCAAGATACACAGTCATTGTATTCCCTGGCAATCGAACCCATGACCTTGGTGTTGCTGGTATGACTTTGCATTATATTTAATCCACCAGTTAAACCAGCAACAGCTGGCCTGGACCAGCATGGAAATTCAATCTGGTTTATCTGTCCAATAGGGAACTGAAATGTATACTGTCACAGATGCTGATGATGCGATTGTAAGCATTGCAGATGTTAAACTGTATCTCTGCTAACCTCTTATAACCAAATGACCTAAATATATCCCAAATCTCATCTTACTGTGACACTCGGCATAGATAGGTGTTCAGAAACACACATGCAGGCACATCTAGAGCAATCAGTGTCAGTGAAATGCATTGAGCTCCATGCGTATTTGCGCGGTGTATGCATTTCACTTCCTGTCTGTGTCAAGAGCGTTTGTTTTCCGGTCTGATAACTCTGCTATAAACACACTGAAGCTTCCCGCCACAGCTGTACACATTGAAAACATGAAAACACCGACAGAAGTGATGATAGTCCGTGAGAAAGAGGACATGTGCACCATCATCTCCCTGGCATGCCCTATACTTTTTATTTTCTTTCTCAAGCATCCATCAGAATTTTATGTGTCAGTATTATCTCAGTTACATAGTCACACATCATACATTTTATTTTATTTCATAAAGTACCAAAATGACCTCAGCAGGGCCTGTTATGAGCAATGGCAGGTGGGCATTATGCTGTTGAAGTGATGTGCATAGCGTGAGCTCCATGTCGGACTCTCTCGGCAGGTTCCCATGAGTGCGGACAGCGGGCGGCTGTTTGTTTAATACGAGGGGATAAAATAATTATATAAGAATGAGTCAGGAGCCGGGGGAAGATGAGCCGACCTCTGCCCCCTTCTGCTGGAGACCGGCGGGATATCTTCTCTCTCACGGACCCCCATGATCCAAACATCAAGAAATCCACATACAGTCTCCAGTACCTTCTTGCCTTTTTCTTCTTCTTTACATTTTCATTTTCTCTTAATTTCAACTGTGCAGTCGGGTTCAGAAGCGGGAGAAGTTCCAAGCTATTGTCCAAGTACAAAAGATGTTGAAGACTGAGAATGGAATTAGGATTGTATACCATTAAATATAATTGTTACAATTAGCTATTAAAACTTGAAGTTCAGTGTTACTCTGAAAAAAACAATGGTAATTTAAAAATGTTAAATCTAAATTAACTGCTTTTATTAAAGTCAAAATTACAATTTAACATCACTAAACCAAACTAAATATTTTTATAGGATAAATCAACAGATCGTTGAGGTAACAATTGCAGATTGCAGTGTACAGTATTTAAATTTTCAATACATTTTAAGGCAGCATGAATGTTTACTTTTTAAGTTGAAGCAACATTATTTTTACAGTGACTTGATTTTAGATCTATATATATATATATATATATATATATACTGTGTATATATATAATATATATATATATATATATATTGAAATATACTATAGTTTTAAGTCTTAAAAACTGAAGGTCTAATGTAACTAAGATGCAAAAACCTCTGGTTATGAAATTTACATATGATCACTCACATTTACATGTCAATGACACCTTTTTGGTTTACAGAAATAGTCCACCCAGTCATGGCGAGATGAAGTGGTTACTATTATCCCTAAACAGCAAAAGAACTAAAAATAAGAGTTAAAATGTGAAGTGCTGATTACATGCCAGATTACAAAATGGAGTTTTAGGCAAGGAAGAACCATTTTCTGTTCCCCGAAAAACCCTTTCAGTGAAAAGATCTCAAAATAGCAATTTTTCTTGGTGTGAAAAACATTTTAAAAACCTAAAGAACCTTTTTCCATTATAAAGAACCTTTTGTGGACTGTATAGTTTCCATGGATGTAAAAACGTTTTGTTCTCACCTTTATTTTTAAGAGTGTAGCATTTACAGGATGAAATAAACTCTGTAATTTAACTGATGATTTGAAAGGTTAATTTGGGCCAGTTTAATTAAAGAAATCAACCACAAACCTACATAAACAAATGAGTAAACAGAACCTCGCTCGCGTATTTACAGAACAACGTTTAATTTACTGTCAGCTCAGAAAAAGCCATGGGTTTAGTTTGCCCTTTCACACACTAAACATTTCGTTTACCTGCTTTTTTCAGCAAAAGTCTCTGTGATCCAAGTACTTAGAAGAAGAGGTGAACCAGTTCAGAAGGCTGGAAGGGTTTGCAGAAGGATTTCTATATACTTGGGCCTCCTTTAGTCCACAGTCAGGCAGATAGTTTACCAAAGGAAGAAATCCAGCACCAGTACACCTCTCCCTGGGACAAGACGTCCTACAAAGATCGTTGTGATGGTAAACTGTAAAAACCTCAAACAAGTGACACAGAACCATAGGCTGACAGTGAAAGATCTGCCCTGATTGAGATATCCAGACACATGATAACGGCAGTCTAACGTAAGAAAAACACTGACAAAACAGTGTTCATGGGAGGTTATCACAGAAAAAAAAGCACTGGTTTCCAGAAACAAAACATTGTTGCCCATCTCAAGTTTGCAGGAGACTATCCACAATGTTCTGAATCTCTACTGGAAAAATGAAACTGATATATGCAAAAGAACATTATGGTAACACTGAATTTCTCGCACAGTGTTATTTCCCCCTAAAACTTAAAATTCATGTCATCAACACTTATTTAAAAAAAATCTGAAGTCAGTCAGACAGAAGAACATTATGCAACTACATTTCAGAAATCAAGATATTTTCCAATGGATTGGTAGGTAAATGCATTTATTCATTGGTCTCCTGAAGAACATTATACAACTTTATTTCAGAAATCAAGATATTTCCATTGAATATGGCACAGAAGAACATTTTCAGAAGCCATTCCTTCAGAAATCAAGATATTTCCAATGGATGATGGTGTCATTTCTCGATGGATGCTACTATAGTTTCAAAGGCAGGGCTGGGATTTCTTCCGGACGTTTTTCACACAGTGTGGAGACAGAAAAATGCTTTTGTTGATCCAGTCTTACCTATGGAGTCGGGGCGTCGCCTGGGGCCCCACGGCCTGTTTCAATAGGTCAGACATTCCAGCATCCGTGTTCTTTTGTGAACTCCAGCTCAGAGGCCGCAGTGGCCTTTAATCCGAGGGTAAATCACCGTAGACCGGAGTCCCGTACGGCCCTGCTCCACTTCCACCGGGGGATTTAGCCGATCGGGGGGTGGCGGAGAACTTCTGTGTGAAGGTGGTCAGGCGAGTGATTCGTTTAAGTTATGCTGGGAGCGAAAGTATCAACAAACTCCGCTCGCTGCCCTTGTGTGGCGTGACCCAAAGGCCTCACTCGTTCCCGACTCGTTTAATCTGTCACTTGTGTCTAACGTCCCCTCAGAAGTTCCTCTTTTTGCAAAATCCCTCCTTTTGTTCCTCTCATAGTCATGCGGTCGCATGATCCTATTCCCTCTCATGGAAAAGTCATTGTCTTTAACATGTCTCCCAGCAGACGCAAATGAGACTTAAATGAAGTCATCCCACTCAGGTCTGTTTAGGAGGAACTTCTACACAAAGGTTATTGTTAATTCTATACTTTGTTGCCTCTCCATGAAAGGCAACCTCTGTGCAAATAACATTTCCTCACTTGAAATAGGGCACAGGGTGGGTTGTGGTCTATATCTGTGGTTCCTCTGTACTGCAGTCAAATAGTTCGGCACAAACCCTAGATATTCTCTTTTACCACAAAAGAATATGTGATTGTTTAGACGTTGATCTTATGTAGACTTGAAGTTTTTAGTTCTACATTTCTTTCTCTGATGTTTCTCTGGTTGACGACCAGCTAGCATATGAATAAATCTATGCGCAGTAGCTCAGATCATTTGGTTTTATGAGAATTTAAGAGTTAATTTTGATCTTTTAACTTGTTAAGCAGCTGTCTGGCGTCATGAAGAATGTTTAACATCCATATACTCTTAAAAATTAATGAGTTTTCACAGTGATGCCACAGAAGAACCTTTTTTTTTTCGGTGATGGAAAGGATGTTCAAGGTTCTTCATGCATGGATGCAAATAAAGAACCTTTATTTTTAAAAATGCACGAAGGGTTCTTATGATTATTAAAAGAACTGCTTGCTGAAAGGTTCTTTGGGGTTCCCTTTGTTTGTGAGAGCATCTGAAACTCCGCATGAGACATTAGAGAATACTGTGCCTGTAATGTGAGATCTTTAGCTCAGGAAAATGTTTCCATTTCTAGGAGACACAGCCGTGATATTAAAGGTTGCATCTGTTCATTTTATTTCCTATGAGGAGGATAAAGGCGGTGAACGCCTTCATGAGGCTGGGACTGAGAGGCACTCCTCGTCTGGTCACTGCGGGTCTGTTTGTACACAATCACTTGCGAGGCCCCGCCCACGAGCGTCTGCCGGCTGATGCAATGCGACCGGCGAATATAAATCGTCATTCAAACAGCATCGGAACACGACTGTGGTACCGGACGCGCCCAGGGGACATCTCCGTTTATCTTCTAAATTATTATTAAAATTAACGATTTTGTAGGGTTTATACGTATTGCAGTATTTATATGTACGCTTAATTTACTTTATCAATCTTAGGGTATTTATTTGTTGTCCATCACGGTACAGTTCTGAAGGATCAATCGTTAACGGTTTAGCTTTTAATTGATCACTGGAACGTTCTTCACGACTGGGAGGGTTTGGTCATATTTTTTCCATTCAAACCGGAGCTGAAGAAACGGATTTCTCTCTCGTTTTTTTTAATTCTCGAGGTAAGATCTCTCCCGGTTTCAAATTGTGGACGTTTTAGAACCGTGATGAATCCCTGATCTTTTTATTTTATTGTATTTTATTTTATTTTAGACCTTAAACACACTGCAGTCGCGTTTATTTATCGCTTTTGTCCGTTCTGACAGATAATGCTAACGTTAACATACCGGTCTAAGTGACTCATCCGTGTTTCATCATCTTATTTCCACACATGCGTTCAAAAATGTGTTCGTTAATCAAACATACTCTAATGATCATAAAAAAATATATATATTAAAACGATAATTATTTTGGCTGTCAAAACTTGGATATATTAAATTAGCTACATGATTTAATGGGTTTTATTGCCGTTGTTGTATGATTTGTTCGTTGGTTGTTGATAAACGCGTGGGCGTCTGCTTCACACACATTTTTCCTCATTCTAAGTTACCAAAATAATCATTATTATTTGATCTTAAACAATTATTCGTGTGGTTTGGGAGTTTAAACGGAAATTTAATACCGGTCACGGTATTAGATAGATTGAAATAGTCACCCGACACGAAAAAAATGCCTTAATTGGTTATGTCTAATCATTTTGTTCCGAATATATACATATAGACTGATGAGACGTCGGTATTGTCGGGTCTTGTGGTAATTTTCCACTCAGCTCTTGCGCGGTCACGTGACTTGATGCTCGGTTGCGGAGCTGAGGCGGGGACGCGCGTTTGCTAAACCGCATTATATTGTCGAATAAAATATAATTGGAGAATGATTGAGATAACAATAACTAAATCTTTTGACTACAATGGAAATGTGATCATGATAATTAGCAAATTTGAGGTAGAATGCATGTTTAGGCAAGTGCTTCTCGTTTGAGGAACTTAGAGTATCTCATTTAAATACTTATTTAAATAGTTGTCCTGTGCACCATTGTTTCCTGTTATGTAAAGATGTTTTTTTTTTTTTCCATTTTATATATATATATATATATATATATATATATATATATATATATTTAGCACTAATAAACACAACAGGAGTTGTGCTATTCAGAGTATAACACCAAGATATATGATAAAAAAAAGAGAGAGAGAACAGTAACACATAATTAAATAAAAACATAATTAGAAGGTAAAACTTCGATTTAAACTCAAGTACAGAGGACAGGGATGTCAGAATGTTGGTAAACAGTATCAGACAAACTAATTTCTTACACAAAACACCTAATTGAAGCCTTGTGGGTGTGTATGTCCCCAAAAATAGCCAATTTTTCACCACAGTGGATGAGCAAAACCTAAATCCGTACATAAGATGAGTCGTTTTGACTGTGCTCCAGACATGGACTGCAACAGCAACGAGTACTCGAGAAATCAGGACTGTCCCTCAATGGGTAAAACTTGCTGTATTTGACCTGGACGGGTCACTATTAGTAGCCTTTAAATAATCACGACAAGAAAACATTTTAACGTGCTTAGAATATTAAAAATAAACATTCGATGACATCATATTTTGGTCACATGACCTGGGTCCGGTTTGCGGAGCTGAGGCGCGGCACCGCTGAGCAATGCACGGACATGCATTTTCTAAACCGCATTAACACACATGCAACCGACTGTCAAATAACCACTTTACTTATTCTGATTTTGAAACAAAACTTTTTTTGCACTTTTTTTTTCCATTGCAGAATGAACAAAGCTCCTGCAAACACTAAGATGAGTAGCTTTAACATTGCTCCAGACATGGACTGCAGCAGTTCCAACAGCAACGAGTACTCGAGTTATCAGGACTGTCCCGCCAAAGTTCCCCTCAATGGGTAAAACTTGCTACCTTCACTATTAGTTAATAAATCTTCTCTTATGTTGATCTAATGCTCTGATGTGGTTACAGAATGCAGTATACAGACATGGACGCAGAAAGCCAGAACTTCCTCACTGATCATCAACTGGGAAAGAAGAAATATGAAGCTGAATATGTAAGTGGATGATCTGATCTGAGAGGTTTATTCGGATACTGCCGTTTCCAGACACATAAATCTCACTGTTCCTGTTTTTCAGAGCCCTGGTTCGGCGTCGTTCGGTATGTCTGTGTTTAACTTGGGCAATGCCATCATGGGAAGTGGAATCCTGGGACTTTCCTACGCCATGGCCAACACTGGCATCGCCATGTTTGTGTGAGTATCGAGGTGCTTCTTTAGATCCATACAGCCAAAAACATCAGTTTTAAAAAATTTGCATGCACATTTGCATGAGCTGACACCACCCGGCTTTCCTAGTTAGTTCTAGTTTAAAGAGTTAGCAGTGAGTTTCTAATCTGTGAACACAACGTACACAAATATCCCTGATTTACACGACTGCTGATTACCCGATTAGGATAATTAGTGCCACTAATGAGTACAGCCCCAGATTCTGCTCCGTGTGAATCTGCTGCAGCTCTGGTGAAGGAAGTAAATGCTTCATCTTAATGTTTACAAACAAAGCCGTATGTGTTAATCTGGTGATAGAGGAGTTTCTGCTGGTTATGTAACGGTGTTGCAGGTGGAGCAATCGGATTTAAATCAGAATTTGAGTCAATGCATTGCTTTGAGTCAGTGCATTAAGGAAAACCTTTCCTGTGCGGTTAAGGAAGGGGTTAAATAGCAAAGATGTGACCGTCAGCTCCAGACACGTGAAGTGGAAATCTACTGAAGGTCACGCAGGTTGCAACAGGATCAAGCGAGACCCAGACAGTGGAATGAATGAGTGTGTGAGAACATAATCAGGTCTAATCCATGGACACCTCCCTCTATTATGCACACATGTGTGAGTGTGTGAGTGTGTGTGTGTGTGTGTGTGTGTGTGTGTGTGTGTGTGTGTGTGTGTGTTCGTAACATGACTCATTTGGTGAAAATGCAGTATTTTCAAAGCACCATCCAATCACTTGCAGTCTTGTCTCACTGAGATAAAATGCTGATCATGTTGACGTTTAGTGTTTGAAGAGAGAGAGTTTGAGAGGGATTTTGATAATTAAGTGTTTTTGTTCATTTCTGCAGGATCCTGCTGGTGGCCGTGGCTATTTTCTCCCTCTACTCAGTCCATTTGCTGCTAAAAACGGCCAATGAAGGAGGTGAGCTTCTGTCTGTGCTGCTGTGTTGTTATTTTTAACCGTGATGAGTGTGAGTTTTAATACTCTGCCTCCTGCGTGCAGGTTCTCTGGTGTACGAACAGCTGGGGTACAAGGCGTTTGGGATTCCCGGGAAACTGGCGGCGTCCTGCTCTATCACCATGCAAAACTTTGGAGGTACGATTAGTGAAGTGAACCCAGCTAACAGGAAACATTCTGTTTTTTTATAAATATGAGGACAAAATGTTCTTCAAGTTATGTTTACGGAACAATATACGTTCTCGTAATGCTGAGAGAAAATCTGTAGTTGATGAACATTCTAAGAAACATTTCTGGAATTGCAGTTGACAAGAAAATTCGACATTTTATATAAATAAACGATCAAATAACATATTTTGGGTAAAAATAAAGTTGCAAGAAACATACTTGTAACCTTTAAATAGCAGTATAATCACGGCAATAAAACTGGACATTTTAAAGTTTTAGAACGTTAAAAATAAACATTTAAAAAACATTTTATTTTCAGTGAAAACTGAGTTATTGGTACATTCTGAGAAATTAAATAATTTTATAATCTCAACAAGAAAACTGGACATTTCTAATTTTCCGACAGTGTTTTTATAACCCAAATTTGTTGCGTGGGAATGTGCAAATAACAAGTGATATTTTGGTTTGTTTTAAGACGCTAAAATGTTTTAAACACTCTTTCGATCCCAGCAATGGCAAGCTACCTCTACATCGTGAAGTACGAGCTGCCTATCGTCATTAAGGCCTTCTTGGACTCTAACGACAAGTAAGATTTCATTTCATCTGGCTCTTCGATGATGTCCGGAGCTGTGCGAGGACTGGACAGCACAGGCTGATGTTGTTGTTGTTGTTCTGGAATGTTTTTCATCTCTGTGTCGAACAGTGTGAGCGCTTCATTGTACAGCTGTCCGATCGGGGGGGTCTGAACGTCTGTTCACAGACATCGACTGAGAGCTTTGTGACAGTGACCTAATGCAACCAACACTGACATGAAAGATTCAGACCCCTGCATGGAGCCCAGAGGCCCCTGCACACAAAGCCACATGACAGAACTGAAACACGCTCCAGAGTTTTGTGTTTGAGAAACAGGATGTTGTAGAACAGCTGCGTGTCATTTCCTCATCATGCTAATATCGATGTCTGTGTTGTGTTTTGCAGTGCGTGGTACACTAACGGAGATTATCTGGTGCTGCTCGTCACTGTGGGCATCATACTGCCGCTCTCGCTGCTTAAAAACCTGGGTAAGGGTTCCCAAATGAAGGGCAAAATAATAAAATCATACCCCTTTTTTTTATTATTATTATTTACAAAATTATATTTTGCATACAGAAAATTAAGCCTGTAAAACCATAAAATACAGTTAAATATGCTTCATTTACTGTACAATAATTTTTATAATATTAAATAAAATTATTATAAAAATAGAAGATAGAATATGAGGCTGAAGTGACAGTTTTATGACAATAATAGATTATTATATTATTAATAAAATAATACATAAAATTATTATAAAAAATATATACATATATAATATATTTTTATGTAAATTATTATTATTTCTATTATTATATATATATATATTATTATATATATATTTTTTTATTTTATTATGATAATTATTATAAAAAATGTAATACAATTTTAGAAAAAATATATAATATATTAGGGTGAAATGTGGCAGTTTTTGTGAAAATAATAAAAATTATTAACAAAATAAATGCAATCATTACTATAATTAACTTTTTTACTATTTATTATTATTATTATTATAAAAACTGTTAAATTACAAATAAAAAATTATGAAATAATTTAGAAATAAATTTAGTACAATTTTTGAAAAATTAAATGTGGGTGACTTAAATTTTAGTGTGGTTTATGTTGATCCTCAGGGTTTGTGTTTGATTTCAGGTTATCTGGGATACACTAGCGGTTTCTCCTTGTTGTGCATGGTGTTCTTCCTCATTGTGGTGAGCACTGAGATAAATTGCTCTTGTTTAACAATAGAAATAAATATGCAAATGAAAGCAAGAGTGTCATTCCAGCTGCTATTGTTAGTCTGATGAGACGATCCCTTCTTCTTTTGTTCTTCAGGTGATCTACAAGAAGTTCCAGATCCCCTGTCCGTTACCGGAGAACTTCATTAACATCACAGTGAACGTCTCTCAGCCGCAGGTCAACACTACTGATGAAGAGTGCTGCAAACCCAAGTACTTCGTCTTCAACTCACAGGTACGACGTGGATATTTGCATTCGGATATTTGCATTTAAGTGACAGGAGTGTGTGCTGATCTCACTTCATTGTATTATCTTAGACTGTGTATGCGGTGCCCATCCTGACCTTTGCGTTTGTGTGCCACCCGGCAATTCTGCCCATGTACGAGGAGCTCAAAGAGTGAGTGCGACTTTAACGCTTATAAATAAAATACTTTTAATCGCTGGAGTTCAACCTCACTATACAAAGCCACTCTATAAAAACTAACTCTTTCTCTTCCGCTCTCTCTGCAGTCGTTCCAGAAGAAAGATGCAGAACGTTGCAAATGTCTCGTTCCTGGGAATGTTTGTCATGTATCTGTTGGCTGCTCTTTTTGGATACCTGACCTTCAACGGTGAGCAAAACGCAGATGCATGGCCACAGAGCCTGACCGTCTTCCAAACGCGTTACGACACATTTGATAGTCTAATGCCAGGTTGAAATATACAGTGAGGCAGTGTTTGTTTTAAACGGAGGTGTGTCTGATAGAGCGCACCGGATTGAACCGGCAGAAAGCCAGTGTTGACTCTCTCCACGGCGCCCCGTCGGTTTCGTAAGTTTTGGGAAAGAGTCCGAGGCGTTCAGCTGTTTGCCACAGCTGGAATAGAACATCTTGTTTGATGTTTTTTCGTTTCCCTGATAGACAGGAAACGTTATGCAATCAGACTCGGCGAAGGGAACGTAAACATTTTTATGGGATGGTTTGTTTGATGTGCAGGACAAGGTTACAGCGAATTTGTTGACAATAAAATGTGTTTTTCACCATTCAGAGCAGGGCTACTAAAACTAAACCTTATAAAACATGTTTGTTACTTGAAATAAAATAAACATCCACTGAAAAGAAAATAATATATACAAAAAAAAAAAAAAAGTATTTTCTTTCAGCTAGTTGGCAGGACTACATTTCTAATCGTCATATGGTTGTTAAAGAACCAAAATAACTAAAACTACAACTGAAAATAATTACATAAATAAAACTACTAAAAATGACAATATGACTAAATCTTTAAAATGAAAAATATAAAAATAAAAAATATTAATAAAAACTATCATCTCAACTAACAAAAATATGTTCTAAGAACATTTTGCTAAAGTTTACACTAAGTTATGAAAACATTATTTCTGAATGTTCAAAATGTCAGTTTTTTACATTTTAAAAATGGTTTATGCAAATGTTAAGGGAACATTCCGTGTGATCATTTTTGAAAACAGTTACATGAAGGTTACTTTTAAATGTTCTCTGAGCATTCTGAAACATCCTGGAACATTTAAAAATTGTTTGATGAACAAGAACAAAAAAAAACATTCCATAAACATTTTTAAAAAGTTTGATGAACGAAAAAAAAAAAAATCTATGAACAATGTATAGATTATGTTTTTGTGCTAATGTTTTGAGAACGTTATTAAAGACCAGATAACTTTGGATGAATGTTTTATTAGTTGGGATAATATCTCAATGTACTAAAATAACTCTTAAATTCTGTAGTGAGTCTGAACTAAACATGTTTCATTCCACAGAGGCCGTTGAACCCGAGCTCCTGCACACTTACTCAAAGGTCTACAATTTCGACGTGGTGCTTCTGATCGTGCGTTTTGCCGTCCTGACCGCCGTGACGCTGACGGTGCCTGTGGTTCTCTTCCCGGTGAGTATTCCAGCACATTAACAGGTGTGGAAACAGACCGAGACGTTGCAGGAGCGTTGACTGAATGTTTTTTTAACGTTTCAGATCCGCACCTCAGTCAACCATCTGCTCGGTGCCTCCAAAGAGTTCAGCTGGCCGCGTCACATCTGCATCACCGTCGCTCTGCTCGTCTGCGTCAACATCCTCGTCATCTTCGTTCCCACCATCAGAGACATTTTCGGATTCATCGGTATGTTGGACACTGGAAGTGATGTCATTGCGCGAGTGTGTGCCAGTGTCATTGTAATATCATTTCTTTTATAATTTTATATTTTTTTAGTAACTTTATTTTACCAACCTCTGAACTGCATTATACAGTTTTAGTATCATTAATATTCTATTATAGTTTTAATTTATTTTTTTCATTTTTATATCTTC